>NC_081353.1:36944812-37127349 GCF_029784015.1 Lycium ferocissimum | reverse complement strand
ACAAAACGGGAGAGTTAAAATTTTTGAAAAACAAATAAAAATAAAAAGGAAAAAATAGGTATTTAAATAGATTCTCTTTTTCTTTTTAAAATTTAAAGAAAATTAAATTAACCATAGCGCATCCGTCTTTATAACCCCCCTTTTCCCCCCAAATTACTCCATTAAACTTTTAAAATACTTCCAAATACAAAAATATACACTAAAATACAATGAAATATGGTTGATTGTTTAAGAAATATAAAATTGTATGTGTATGTACAATGAAATACAATGAAATATATCGAAACTGTTTCGTAAATTAGAAATACATTGAAAATACAACGAAATATAATCAAATATATTTCCCAAGATTTTTCATTTCACCGTTTCTAACAAAGATCAATCATAGCTGTCCAAACACGCATTATCCTTAGTAGAAACTGACGAAATTCATCCATTACCTTATTCACCAACCCATGATCAAGATAACATGATATCGTAACAAAGAGAGGCAACAATATATCTTCGAGGCATTTCATCAAACACCTTCTTCGCATCATTATATCTCTAAGTGCCATACTTACTTGAAAAGATTGTAACTTGAGCATATGCATATCTTAACGAGAAGGAAAAAAATATTAACACGATTTGCAGAGAGAATGTAGTTCCAACATATTTGAGTCGCATTTATACGTCTGGTAATAACCCAAGAAAAGTAGAATTGAAATCAACTTACTAGATCATTGAATCGTATATATATCAGTATGCGATCACAAAAAGCTTAAGCTTTATGGTTGTGATGTTCATTATTCCAAATCCGATCAACTTGCTCGATAACCGTCCAGATCCGAAAGCTAGTTACGCGGATTTCGGCATCACCGACGCAATGAGAGAGATTTTTCTCATGATCACCGACGGTAAGAGTACCTTTAGCCGGTGGCGCCAAGGGAGATGCCGGAGCCGCAGAAGGCAAGAGGGGAAAGGGAAAGGGAAAAGAGAGAGTATAATTTTTTTAGAAGATGATAAATGTAAGAAAAAGGAGAATAAAGAGCATATGATTTCAAAAGTACCTGACAGTTATGAATGTAATTTTGGAAAAATAAAGCTACAAAATTAAATAAAAAAAAAAATAAGCGTTTATTATTCATAAATAAGTTTTAAAAATGTAGCCTATGATGAAAATTCCATATCTATAACTACTTGTAAAAATTGGGCCCTCTAAAATTTTGAGGCCTAAAATGATTGCTTTATAATTTGCTTCGCCTTTGGGTCGGTCCTGTTATAAATATGCAATGTCATATCTCTCTAAGCTAGCTCCTTAATTTAATTTATATATTATATAAGTACTACTCCTACTTAACTCTATTGACTGTTCTCGACAATCTTTTTTGTTTATATTTAAAAAAAAAAAAAAAAAAAAAAAAAAACCACTTTATTGGCGGTTAGGCCAGACCCCTATCCTATCTACATTAATAATAATCAGAAGCAAAATACATGCACGAGAAAAATATGTATAACCTCTTCAAAAGAAATTGTGGTACTAAATATGCTGATTAGTCAATACCCTATGTTTCCTAGGATGATGAGAAGACGAGAAATTTTATCATGGGCGAGGCACACCAACGGGTAAACCTGTTAACCGGTTTGAACCGGACCGGACCGGACCGGTAACCGGTTAACAAACCAGCCGGTTTCCTGTTAAAAAACCGGAACCGGCCACCGGTTCCGGTTTACCTGTTAAAAACCCGAAATCGGAACCGGTCTGGTTCAAACACGTCCAAAACCTCTTTTTTTTTTTTTTTTTTTTTTTTGGTATAGTATATATATATTATAGTATTTATTAGTATATTGTAGGTGTATTTACATATGTTATATAAGTTTATAAGTAAAGTTTATATATTTATTGACTAACAGGCTAACAGCAAGTCAGCAATACAGCATATACGTGTATATATATATATATCAAATCTTCAATCTCTTCCTCTTCGCCTTCCTCCGCTTCTAAGTTTTGGTTGCGTCGCTCCGATCCAATCCAATCGCGAATGCACACTAGTACTTGCAAGCTAAAGCCGGATAATGAGTGTCTATGGTCTCCAATTTGTTGTCTTCCTTAGCTAAATGCACTCTCCAAAGCCACGATTGATACTTGAACCGTAAGGATATCTCGAGCCATTCTTGAGAGTATCGGATGACTTGCCTTGTATTTCTTCCACCATGCTAAGACGTCCAACTCATCTAGTTCCTTGATATCCACATTTGGCTGCATCAAATAAAAGTTATATTCATCAAAGTTTGCACTACAAGAAGGAGTTGGTGTGAATGTAAAACTTTTAAATGCGACAAAAACCCGACAGCCCTTTTTTTGCTACTTTGAGAAGTAGTAGGGCATGGAGCAACGGTGTAGCATGTTCTACAAATTAGAATAATGAGTAAAAACTTTTCTAAACTCGTCATCAATAGTGAGTTCGGCTTCAGCTAAAGATGGTTCAACTCCCTCTTCAATTTCTAAAAATGTATAAATTTGACCAACCAATGATCTAGTATAAGACACTTTTAACCAAGGATTTAAAAGAGAACCTACTATAAATAAAGTTGAGATGGGAAAAAATACTTCTTAAATTTTGTTGTCATATCAAAAATAGCCGCTTGATAACCGGGTTTATATTTATACTCTTGTAAAACTCTAGCTATTTCCGCTAAGTAGGCTAAAATTTCGGTTACTGTGGGATAGAATTGTTTAGAAAAAACAAGAGTTGCATTATGAAAATTTTCTAAGAGTTCAACACATTCCTTAACATCTTCCCAATGCGCAAAATTTAACCAATCATCATTATTAATATTATATTTGTTGTGAACTTGTTGTATGGGAATCCTATACTCATATGCTTGTTGTAGCATAATGTAAGTGTAGTTCCACCTAGTCTCAATTTCTACTTGAATTTTTCTAGGTCTAAGGTTATTTTCCACACAACAATTCTTAAAATCTCTAAGTCTTCCCTATTAGCATTACAAAAAAGAAACGCAACCGCATCTCTAACTTTTTGAATAGAATCGTCAAAACACACAAGATCATTTTTAACAATTAAGTTTAAAATGTGACAACTACATCTCACATGAAAAATATTTTTTAGCGGAGGGTTTAATTCTCTTTTTAAAAGACCAATAGCCTTTGTATTATTAGAAGCATTATCTAAAGCAATACAAATTGTTTTTCTATAAATGTTAAAAAATCTCATAATAGTAGACATTGAATCCGCTAAAAAATTTCCATCGTGACGACCTTTTCCTTCATCATATAAAAAAGTTATAATTCTTTTTTGCATAACCCAATTGTCATCAACCCAATGACATGTAATAGCAAAAAAATCTAGCTTGTTAAGACTAAGACACAAATCAGCGGTAAGAGAAACATTACAATTTAAAGAATTAAAGACATGGCGCAAATAAAATCTATATTTTTTATACAAATCTATAACATCCGCTCTACAAGTACTTCTAAGAATACCCTCAAATAATGGATTATAACAACGTTGAATGTAAGTAACAAACCCTAAACCCGAAGGAAAGGAAAATGGTAAACAATTATAAGCTACCATTTTAGCTATTTCTACACGCTCTTTTTTCTTGTCATACTTAAAAATTTTACCGGTCGGGTCTATCGTCATTTGAATACCCCCCACATTTGAACCCGTTTGCTCTCCCCAAACATCCATATGTTTCTTTCTTATATGACCATTTAGTGTACCCGTTCCACCATCCTTACTAGTTCCTTGCCTAAAAGCAAATACTTGTCCACAAAGGGTACATTTAGCTGTTTGGCTTTCCTTATCCTTAGTCATAAATTTTCAAATTTTAGCGGTTGGCTTACGAGTTCTAAGCAGTTTATCTTGTGTATGTGATTGTGCAGGACCTGTATCTCCTATGGGATTTTCGGGGGCTTGTGTTTCATCATCATCATCAATTTCATTAAAAGTGTCAGTATAATATTGTTGCATTGCCTCATGATCTAAAAGTGAATTATTTCCATCAATATCAATACCTAAATTAGGTGTTTCTTCCACAAATGTTTCCTCATTAAACCCAAACCTAACAATACCACTACTACCGGCACCACGTCTAAATCTCTTCGGCATTATTAAATAGAATTAATTTAAATCACACTCAAATAAATCACAAGAAAATAAATTGCAACAAATTAAATTGCGAAAAATAAAGATAGAGTTGGAACGAAGGTACCAAATTGCCGGACCAATTTCCAACAAAGTGAAGGCGGCTAAAATTGTAAATCCACCAAAGCTACTTCGATTGTTGCAAAATCACCAACTCCACCAACAATATTATAATTGCAAAATTAATAATTGAAACTATAATAAGACTTTATAATATTTATTTGAGAGAAATTTAAAGTGGCTAATTATTGCAAAGTAACTATAATTGAGAGATTGAGATTTGAGAGAAAGAGAAGAGTGAATTGGTGTGGATAAAAATGAAAATGGAGAGGGGTTTATATAGGGGTGGGGGATGCGTTAAAGTGTTAAAAAAAAAGTTTGGGGGGTTGGGGAGGGGGGGGGGGAGGGTGGCAAAAAATGGGTTTGGGACCGTTTGGCAACGGCTATTTTTGCAAATGGACCGTTGCCCAACGGTCCAAATTAGCAGCCCAACGGCTACAATTAAAAAAAAAAAATTAATTCGACCGGTTGAACCGGTCCGGTTTCCGTTTTACCGGTTTCGATTTTATCGGTCCGGTTACCGGTTTGAACCGGTTAACCCGAACCGGTTGACGGGTTTACCAACTGGGCAGACATTAGTCGTGTGATATTCCTCTCAAAATTTGCCATGTAGAATTGGTGGGTCCGCTATCAGCACTTTCTCTCTTACCTACATTTCTTTTGGTTTTCTATTTTATTATTTATTTTCTTGCTTCTCTTATTATATTTTTCCTTAATTTTACATCGTATCTTCACCTCTAAAATAAAATAGAAAAATGGATTGATACTACCTCAAATTTCTTTTTTTTTTTTCCTTTGTTTTCTGAATTTTATTTCTAACATTCACTAATAAGTGCACACTGTCAAGGTTTCGCTTGTAATTTATTTCGAGCTTCCTAAAACTTGTAAATTACTTTTAAATTAAATTACATAAAGAAAAAAAAAATAGGAAGATGATTGTTAATCTCATATAATGAGCATGACAATGATGAAGCAAAATTCCAGTGAAAATTTTTCACTTTTTTCCAGAAATCATTTTCACTTTATTTGAAAATCAATGTTTGGCCATCAAAATTTTAAATACAATTTGAAGTTGTATTGGAATTTGAAAAATACCAAAAAACTTGTTTTCACTTTCAACGCATTTAAACAACCAAATATTTTATGTGAAAACTTAACCAAACACAACTTTATTTTCAACTTCAACTCCAAAATATCAAATAGAGTGAAAAATATTTGATTTTCATGGCCAAATGCCTACGTAGAAACTCTGGTATTACTTGAAACTTCACTTTTTCTAATTTTTCTTTTGATTCTATATTTATTGCCAAATCTAGAACCACATTTAATTTTCCAAAAATAAAAAGAAAGTTCAGTCTTTTGAATATATTGGAAACACAATCGGTGAATACATTGGGAAAAATAAGAGAAAAATTCAAAAGCTTTGGCTAGTATCAATATAATTTTACAAATAGAAGATAAGATCATAAAAATAAAAATAAAATAATAAAAGAAGAAGAGGAGAAGCATACAAGTGGTAAGTACAAAAGAAGAGAGGGAAGGAAAATAAGTGAAAGAGAGTGTGCTGACAGTGGACCCACCATATTCCACTTATCATGTTTATATTTCTCCTTCACGCAAGTAATTATGCAGTGACAAGTCTTTTGCTAATTTTTGTTGAAGTGGGACCTAAATCCACTTGGCAAAATATGAAAGGAGACTCACACAAGTTTTTGTCTTCCACATCATATTTGTGCCTCGCACATAATAAAATTTTCCAAGAAGTACATTAGCATATTGTACAATTTTAGATTGTTTCTTAGGTCTAATCTTAAAATTTGACTTTTTCCATTTGTCCAGGTTCAAGAGCCCCAAACATGTCTTGTCAATTCTTTAAAGTTAAACATAGATTGTTCGAGGTTAGAGAGATTAATTAGAGAATTCTTTTGAGAGAGAATTGGGCCTCTTGTAGTCTTGTTACGAGGTTGACTCACGATTGTCTGTTTTCAATAATTGGGATTCTTAAGGGTAGTCGTTTTTTTTTTTTTTTTTTTTTTTTTAAATTTTTTTTTCATTATTATTATCTTGAGATCTATTGTCGTTCTCCGGAAGTGATCAAATCTGACAGTTTATCAGCAACTTTGTTCGCTTCTCTGTAGCAATACAAAAGTCGTTGAAAGGTTGAAAATATTAGTAATATATGGTGGGGGCCCTTTTCAGAAAGAAAAAAAGAAAAGGTGACGATGGTTAAGATACTAAAAATTCATTAAAAAAATAATTGGTCTTACGCTATAAAATAATGGTGTAATGTAAAAATCCCTTACTTATATTTTATGTTATTGGTACAACTGATATCACCAAAAAAAAAAAAAAAAACAATTTTACTATAAAAAGCAATCACGATAGAAGTGATTTATATTCTCTTGCTTCCTATTTGTAAAGATGAAAATGATAACAACAATAATAATGCTAATGATGACTTTCATGTAATCATATCATTGTGGAACCTATTATCTCCCTGGATTGAGACCTATCAAAAGAAAAAGGAAAATCGAAGAAAAATACTCAATTGGTTGAGACTGTTGGCATGTGGCCACAAAAACACAAAATTTGTGCTGAAAAACAGTTAATTTGTCATCTCGAATATACTTTTGTTTCATTTTTATATGACGATAATTAATTGGACACGGAGTTTATGTTAATTCGTATGTAATATGTATATGCATGTATGTGTTTGTGTGTGTGTGCATATGTAAATTCTCTGCTTAGGTTAAATGAATTTGAATCGACAAATACATAAATTCAAATTGAAACTTGTTCCGAATTTTTAGTTACATATAGTTACAAGTAGGAAGCAAGAGAACATAAATAACTAAAGAGAACATAAATAACTATGTATTATATTGTTTCATACAATTTGTCTCCTATTGAAACTACCCCTTCTGTCTCAATTTATGCATAATTCGAATTTCAAGAATCAAGCTTCTTAATTTTGATCGTGAATTTAGAAAGTTAAAAGGAACTTATGACGGTAGGCAAAATATAGGACAATCCGATTGAGAGTATCTTAGCTTAGAGATAATATACTAGAAAAATTACTCAGGGATGTAGGACTGGACTCAGAATTGTTGGATATGGTCTACTTTAGAGATGAGAATTCAGAATTGAGGATGGGTAAAAATTGTCCACATCCGAGTATTTATAAGGGCAACTTACAAAAACAGCTACCTTTTAATAGCTTCTAACAATTTATAGCTACTTTTTCTATATTTACAAATCGTAGCTAGTTTTGTTGTATTTAGTTGTATTTCGCGTTTTTGAAATATAGAGAAATACACGGAAATACAAAATCTGGGAGAGTTCACATTTTTGAAATATACTGAAATACAAAATCCGGCAGAGTAAAAATAGGCTGTATTTATGGAATAGATTCTCTTCTTTCATTTTAAATGGTAAGTCAAATTAAATCAACCATGTATGACGCATAACTTCCTCGGGTTCCATAACAACCCACGTTTCTCTCTCCAAATTACTCCATTCCAAACTTTTAGAAATACTTCCAAATACGGAAAAATATACACTTTAAATACAATGAAATATGGTTGATTGTTTAAGAAATATAAAATTGTAGTGTGTATGTACAATGGAATACAATGAAATATATCGAAAGCTTTTTAAATTAGAAATACATTGAAATACAACGAAATATCTTTAAATATATTTCCCAAGATTTTTCATTTCTTTGCTTCTAACCAGCATCAATCATAGCTGTCCATTAACATTATCCTTTGTAGAAACAGGATTTAAATTCATCCATTACCTTATTCACCAACCCATGATCAAGATAACATGATATCGTAACAAGAGAGGCAACAATATATCTTTGAGGCATTTCATCAAACACCTTCTTCGCATCATTATATCTCTAAGTGCCATACTTACTTGAAAAGATTGTAACTTGAGCATATGCATATCTTAACGAGAAGGGAAAAAAAATATTAACACGATTTGCAGGAGTAGTTGAGTTCCAACATATTTGAGTCGCATTTACATGTTGGTAATAACTCCAAGAAAAGTAGGGAATTGAAATCAACTTCTACTAGATCATTGAATCGTATGTATACCGTGCAATCACAAAAAGCTTAAGCTTTATGGTTGTGATGTTCTATTATTCCAAATCCGATCAACTTGCTCGATAACCGTCCGTATCGAGAAGAAGCCATGGATTCTCGCATCACCGATGGCAAGAGAGAGCGAATTTTTTTTTCGGCATCACCGATGGCAAGAGCGACCTTACCGCGGTGGCGCCAAGGAGATGTCGGAGCCGAGGCGGCAAAGTGAGGGGAAAGGGAAAGGGAAAGAGGAGAGAGAATTTTTTTTTAGGGTCAGAGAAGATGATAAATGTGTAGTGAGGAGAATAAAAGAGGTGTATTTCAAAAGTTACTTTTGATTAGTTATGAAATGTAATTTTGGAAAAATAAAGCTACAAAAATTAAATAAAAAAATAAGGTAGTTATTATTCATAAATAAGTCTTAAAGGTAGCTATGACAGTAAAAATTCCTATTTATAATGGACCGGTAAAAGATACTAACCGTAGTTAAGTGATACATATTCATACCTTAATTTTTAACTGCTAAAATTAAATTATTTCATTTGGTGCAATTAAACATCGAAATATTAGTTTTTTTTTTCCCTTAAAGAATTGAACATTTTGGAACAATTAAACTGATGGAAACAAACCTATACGTAAAAAAAAAAAAAAATGAAAAGTCAAAGACAAAAAGAAAAGAAGACTACAAAGAAGGAAAAATACACATGAAAAGAAAGAATTGAAAGCAACAATGATAAGAATGCAAATTAAGGTAAGAAACACTCCTTATGTTTTTGAAGCATCTCCTTCTTTTGTAACTACAACTTTAGACAGTGATGCTTGTGGAACTGTTTCATATAGATCAGTTCCTTTATGTATGTCTACGGACGAACCTTAATATATAAATAAAATCCTTCCGTTTAAGAAAAAAAAAAAAAATAAGATAAGAATGCAAAGTTTGAAAGAAAGCAAAGTATTGTTCTTCCTCCGTTATGAAGGGAGTATCACACATTTGCGGTGCCGTATAGAAATTTTCTTCTGCATATTTATATCTAGGAATAAATCATAGATAAACACCTTAACTTGGCCTCAACTGGCAACGAAACTCCCCAACTTTAAAAATACACATCAAACATCTCAACTCGTCCTCACTATATCTCGTGGACACCTGACGCTAACGTAACACATAAATTTTGGAGGTGTGATGATCATTTTGTGAGTTGAAGTGTTCAACTAACACAGTAAAAATAAGTCGAGGTGTTTAGATGTGTATTCTCAAAATTAAAGTGTTTAGTTGCCAGATAAGGCCAAGTTTTATGTTTATCTATGTATTCTGCCTTATATCTAATTGAAGAAACTTTTGAGTTGATCTCTGTATCGATGAAAATAGACATCCCCTTCTCAATGGTAAGCCATGCCATCGACATTCTTAATTATTTTCCGTGTGACCGTGGTGTCGGCAAAAGTTTTCCAACCACGTAAACATGCGATGAAAGAATCATTAATTGAACTTCCTTTCACCAGCTCCTTTGTTCAATCTCTAGATTCTATTGATTTATGGTCCAATTTTCTTCGAGGGTCCACCATAACTATTCCTTAATCACAATTTGATTTGATACACCTAGTACGCTGATGGAATACAGACATATGCAGCGGAAACAAATAGCCAGGATCGAACTTGCATGTAATATAGACAACACATAATCAAGATATTAATCAAACATAAAATTGATACTTATCTCTTGAAGCGTGAATGCAACCTCGAATCTAGCCTTCTGCCACCCAAAAACCATCCACGCGTTCATCCTCCAGTTCCTCGGTCTTCTACTGTGTATCCTGAACTTTTATGAACGTAATACTTGAGTGGCAAGTATTCGGCTAAAAAAACAACCATCACTTAGGGTTCAATGGCTTTCTTTATATACACACGTTTTTAGGGTAAACCCTAGCAAAAAACGTGTAGCCCCCCCCCCCCCCCCCCCGACCAAGGATATTATTTTTTATTTATTTTTTGTTCTAGAATATTCGGTACAATGAGGGACCACAAATTTAATAACGAGGTTTCCTATTGTGGTATTAATTCGGACTATGAATGAATTAATCCTACCACAATAAATTACAATTTATTCCACTAGAAAACTGTAATTGCACTCCTCTGTTTAATTTCGAAATCCTTCATTAAAAACTTATTTAACTCCCCATGTTAAGATTACGGACACTCAATCAAATAAATTAAATTACCGACAATTTAATTCATCGACTAATTAATCCTTTATATTTACGCTTTAACTTACATCATGTGACGGATACAAAATCCACTGCAGGGTTTTCACATGAGACTTATAAGCATCCATAAAGGGTATCATCAATCTCTAAGTCGAGACAACATTCTATCAACTAATTATTATTTCACAAATGTAATTTGCCATTATCAAATTTACCAAGAATACATAGACCCGCAATTGAGTCGTACCTTTTAATAAATCAAAATAATGAACAAATCACATTGTTCATAATAATTATATCAAGATTAAGAGTATAAGTACATTTAATGAACTAGAGAATTTGTTTTATATATTCGATAAAAAACACTTATCTCTACTTGGTCCGTTCAATACATACAAAATGTATTAGCACAAGAAGACGGAACTACACCGTTCCCATAATGAAGATACATTATATTAATCTTGTGCTATAATCATACCGATGTCTTTGTCCAATTTCCATCTTCGATTGTGAACATAAATTTTATACTTATAAGAACCGACGATTTAATCTTCCGTGTATAAGCTAAACTCTATACACTAAATCATCTACTATATAAGTAAAGGACACACATACTAGTACATAATCTATTTAATTCTTTATTAAATAATGAATAAATAATTGTTCTATAATAAATACTATATCAAAACACATGGTTAATTGTATATATATCCCAACAATCTCCCACTTAGACTTTTAACTATGACAATTGTTAGAATATACCATATCTAAACGCATGGTTAATAGTATATACCCCAACAATCTCCCACTTAGACTTTTAACTATGCATTTACAACTTTCACATGTATTCCTTTTGCATGACTACCAAAAGTCTTAGAGACTAAGTTCTTTGCAAAAATTAACTTACCAAGTTGTTTTCTAATGCAACTTCATCTAGTAGTGCTTCGTCGTAACTGACCGGTTCTGTACTACGATCTTCAGGGATCCTATCATGAAACTCTCCAAAAAAAATGTATTTCTTTTCAGGAATCCTATCATGCAATTCTCCCAAGAGTATACACCGAACCGATCTTGGTTATTGTTCTCCCACTACGACTAAGTACTACTAGTATTATAGTCATACTACCATTTGCTCAACATCACTCCCACTACTTAAAAGTAGTGAATTTCCTTACGCCTAGTAATGTTTCTCCCACTACTTAAGTGTAACGAAACGTCAACCCTGACTTATCGGTTAGATGTTCTTAAACTTCTGAATTTTTAAATGACTCATTTGTTATTTCTTTGCTCAATTCCTATAAAACTAGGTTACTTCTAGGAACTTGGTTTATTAAATAGTCCTTTTCTAAAAATCTAGCAATCGTATTAACAATTACCTTATTTTATTTTAGGACAATAAATAAACCTCCTTTCGTTCCCTTTGGATATCTAATAAACATGCGTACATCCGTTCTTGATTCCCACTTATCTGTTTTCCCCTTGAACACGTATGTGCTAGACAACCTCATATCCGAACATGTTGCAGATTTGGCTTACATCCAATCCACTCGTTCTATGGGTATCAAAGGTACTAACTTAGAAGGAATTAAATTAAGAATGTAACTCAACAGTTTCTAGACATATCCCAAAACGAAAAAAAGCAAATATAAATAAGTCAATCATTAATCTTACCACCTTCAAAAGAAGTCTTTTCTCCTCCACACCAATCTATTGTAGAATACTTGGGTGTAGACAATTGAAAATGCAATCCCTATCTAATAAGTAACTAATGAACTCTACAAAGAAGGTACTTGCCACTACGATCAAATCGCAGTGACTTAATATATTTTCGTTGACGCTTTTCATTTTTGCTTAAATGCCTTGAAATTTTCAAAACATTCGGGCCTATAGAGCATCAAATAAATATATTCATATCATGAGTAATCTTCTATAAATGTCACAGAATACTCAAAATCACCTCTTGCCTTGAAGTTCATTATACCACACAATATCGAATGGATTAGCTTAACTTATCATTAACTTTATTTCCTTTTAATATAAAAGGTCTCTTAGTCATTTTTCCTTCTAAATAAGACTCAGAAGTTGGTAGTGCCTCCACTTTCAATGAACCTGAAAAGTTCATCATTTGACCAACTTCGAAATTCTATTCAGATTAAAATGACCTAGACACAAGTGCCACAGATAAGTTCATCAATTCACGAAAGGAAAAATAAATTCTCTTATGGGACAGATTAACATTATTCAGTTCAGAAGAGTTATTAATTTAAAGTGTCACGCATCAATGTACCACAAGAGATAAAATGTTTATCAAACTCAATAACACAAGAGTTACAAGAAAAATAAACTAACTATCCATCTCTTGTTTGGTTAGATACTGAAAATAAATTCTTTAGAAATTGAAAATAAATTCTTTCTAACAGAAGTTACATATAATGCATCCTTTAAATTAATGTCTTAATTCTATCAAGAAAAGTTCGACTAGTAGTAATTAGGTGGATAAAGTCTATTGAGAATTTGAGATATAATCATTAAATAGATCATTAGTTATGTGAATGAATAATAAAATTCAAACCACACATCACACATATAACCATGCTTCTTTGAACGGTTAGATTCGATAGGGAAACTTAACAATTCATGCAAAATATATGAGTCATGCCGGATATATCACCCATAAAGAAAAACCAACTCGGATGGAGAGTAAACTACTAATTTATATTAGGTAAACATCCCATTTAATTATCCCTAGTTCCATTGAACCAACGTGTAACTCGATTTGGAGAGTCAAGACAAGCTATCAATTAACTAAGGACTAGAACGCAAGAATCAACCATAATGAATCTATCCGATGGGAGGAAGACCTATGTCAACGCATAAACACATTATATCACTACTATATACGATCGAGACCATAGAGAATGAACCCTAACACCATTATTTGTTAAAATAAAAAAAATTAGTTAACAATATTTTTTTAGGAAAACGAGAAAAAACAAAAACCCATCTAACGACCCTAGATGGCCAAAAGTTTCCTCGGTCACAGCATAGCTGTGAGTATTGCTCGGTGGGTCGTTTCTGATGAACTGCAGTTGGAGTCAATCGGAGTTCGTCAAAAATCAGAATTTCTAAACGATGACCAATTCGGATTTTTTTGTTTTTGTTTTCGCCAAAATAGAATTTAAGAACGTATACATTTTTTCAGTAGTTCTTATCACATATCATCATTAGCATACTAATAGACATGAATCAAGAACAACGAACAAATTTTCAAAAATGTTTACATAATTTTCATGTTGCTTTCTAAATTGGCATGTTTACGTAATTATTGAATATAAAATTCAAAACACACGACATAGATATCCATGCATCTTGAACAACAAATTTCAATATATGAGAACAATTCACGCAACATATACATGTGATGCAAGATATTCATACTTCATAAATTTAAAACGAGCTAACTCAAACGAAGAGGCATATCTTGCTTAATTTAAGCTATGAATATCATTATCATTATCTCTAGTTCCATTGACCCAACATGTAAACCTAGACATGGAGAGTTAATACACAAGTTATCAATAACTAGTGATTGTACTCAGTGACAACCCATAATAAATCCATCCGATGGGGAGGAAGACCTAAAGTCAACACATAAATTTATTATTTCACTGGTATTTAGTCATGAAATATAAGGAAGAATCTATCACCATTAGATCATATAGCCAAGTACTTTTTTTTAAAAAAATTAATTTTTAAAACAAAAATTGCCCAAAACACCATCTAAAAACAACCCCGAATCACCAAAAAAACAACATGAGTCATTGCATAGCGGTAAAGGAGATATTTTCTTTGTCATTTCTAATGAACATCACAATTTCGATCAATCGAGTTTGTACTATTCCCCGATCTCCAAATCTATGACCAAATTAAAGAAAAATTAATGATTTAAACAATTTAGGAAAAAAATGATCTATATCCATATCGTATATCAATTAATGTTGAATCACCACAATCATGTTCCCTGTATTCAATCATAAATAAAACGATATAAAGAATATCGTTTTCTATACTTAAAACAAATTTTAATCCCAGAAAATCAGTACACCAAGAGACTCATCTAAAATAAATCAAAGATTATTCTTACTATGTGTTTCAATGAACATACCAAGATTCAAGAATGGTCAATAAAAGTTCGTGGAAATTCTTAGGTCTATTAACTAAGAAATTCAACAAAATAAAGTTTTAGACATAGTACTAAGGATTAAATAATTTTGATTAGTTTCTGAAATCAATTATAATTATCCATCCTAGCTCAAGGCAAACATTGTGTCCATTCTTTTCGTAACAAGATTCAACACTAATCATAAACAAATTGTCCATTCGATTAATACATAGAATCAAATTTTATATTTTCTCTTTCGGGTGACAACACGCTTTCTCGACATTAATTAAGTGTTACATGTCTCTAAATGCTAAATCTTCTATTAAAGAGCTAGTGAACTCTATCTCCTAAGTGTACATCCATTCTTAGTTTTGGAAATGGACGTTTATACACGTAAACATTATCATATTCTCTAATGACTCAAATAAATAGACCACGTTAGTAGTCCTATTCATTAATCATAACCTCAATCCATGTCTCGTTATAATTGTTATTCCGTATAAAGTTTTAAGCCTTTTCAAAGGATATCAAAAGACCATTCTAGCAATACTATTTATTAATCATAAAATTCTTAATTTATACAATATTATACATTGTATAAATAATGTCATATAATTATGTTCCAGGATTATAAAATCAATGAACCACCGTCGAATGCCAACTTAGGCCTCATTTGTTTTCATTAAGATTAAGACGTATCTCCGGAATTACACCGAATCATTAAGATGTTGTCTCTGGAAAGTGATCAAGAACTTGAATGATTAAGCAACTTGCAAATCGAATATATAATGCGTGTTATTTAAACATAATAAATATACAATTCAAATTAAAAAGTAACTAAATAGTAGAAAATAAATACAAATTTAATTAAAAAAATTATTTGATTAAAAAAAATGAAATATTTATGTTCACTAGTAATGGTGGAGATGTTTTGTAGTCGTGGTGGGTGGTGAGTAGGGGTGGAGGGGTGAGTGGGTGGTGCGTGGTTGGGTGAGGGGTGGGAGGTACCAAAGATTTGGGTAGTGGTGAAGGTTGGCGCGGGGAGTGAGAGGTGGGGTTAGTGGTGGGAGGTGGGGGTAGTGGGGGAGTGAGGGTGGGTGGTGTGGGGTTGATCTTGGGTTGGTTGGGAGTGGGGGGTGGGGGTTGGTGGTGGCAAGGGGGGTAATGGGGAGTGGGGGTAGTGTGGGGTAGATTGGTGGTGGATAGACTAATGGGTGGTGTGGGGTCGGGGTTGATGGTGGGGTTGGTTGGGAGTGGCGGTGGGATTAGGGTTGGTGGGGAGTGGGGGGTTGGAGTGGGGGATGGGTGGGTGGTGGGGTGGAGTTGACGTGGATGGGTGGGGTGGGAGTGGAAATGGTTGGGAAGTCGTTGGCGTGGAGGGTTGGGGTGTAGGCATGGAGCTTGTGATAAAAAGTTGTCCGAGAATAAGAACCAAAAGATTTGGTAAGTCTTGTATTTGCCATGGAATGACAAGTTGCTTAGATCTTAATGCGAAAACAAATGTGACCTCACTTGACCTAAGGCCAATTTCAACCGATCGGTACTTTGCAAATTGTAAACAAATGAGGCCTTAATAATTATATAATATGAGCCGTGACCCAACCATTTATCAAGACAAATAGGGGCAAAGTTATTCTGGTGGCTGAAAGTCAATGGAACAAAGAATGAAACAAATTAAGAGGGGACAAATTATTAACTGGGCCACTGTTCAAGTTATAAGGAAAAACCTAATATCTTCTTTCATAGCCGCCACGTGAAAACTTTGAATTAACATCACGCATTTAACTCTTTTTCTTTAACAATTCATTCCTAAAGCAGAAACCAATTTTTCCCCATTAGTAGAAACCAAATTCAACCGTTTTCCTTTGGAACTAACATCACAAATGTTCACCGTCAAAACCAAATTTAACCCTTTTCCTTTAACAATTCTTTCCCCAGTGCCTCTTATTATTATAAATATATATAACTAATAAGTAGCCGCATCAGTCAAATACAAAAGTCAAAAGACAAGCAAATAAATATTCAATTTTGGCACAGCAAACATGTTGGATCGGACAATCTATGTTCTTTCCACTGTCACGGTTTAACAGGTTCTTAAACAATTACATGATTTTCAACCAAAATTATAAATCATGAACCTGCATATATATACATATACATGTTATCTTGGTTATCTATTTAGATGCAAATGTCTTGATGCCAATTGATGGAATACGAGATACGCATATCTTCAAACAAATAGCCGGATCGAACTTACATGTAAATACACAACACATAATCAAGATATTAATCAAACATAAAATTGATACTTATCTCTTGAAGCGTGAATGCAACCTCGAATTTAGCCTTCAATCACGAGCAAAAACCATCCACGCATTCATCCTCCAGTTCCACGGTCTTCTCTTGCCGTGTATCCCGACTTTCTATGAACGTAATACTTGAGTGGCAAGTATTTGGCTAAAAAACAACCATCACTTAGGGTTCAATGGCTTTCTTTATATACACACGTTTTAGGGTAAACCCTAAAGAAAAACGTGTAGCAATTTTTACCCACCAAGGATATTATTTTTCCTTTTATTTTCCTTGTTCTAGAATATTCGGGCACAAAGAAGGGACCACGGATTTAATAACGAGGCTTTCCTATTGTGGTATTAATTCGGACTATGAATGAATTAATCCTACCACAATAAATTACAATTTATTCCACTAGAAAAGCGTAATTGCACTCCTCGTTTAATTTCGAAATCCTTCATTAAAAACTTATTTAACTCCCCATGTTAAGATTACGGACATCAATCAAATAAATTAAATTACCGACAATTTAATTCATCGACTAATTAATTAATCCTTTATATTTCTCGCTTAACTTACATCATGTGACGATACAAAATCCACCGCATAGGTTTTCACATGAGACTTATAAGCATCCATAAAGGGGTATCATCAATCTCTAAGTCGAGACACGGATTCTATCAACTAATTATTATTTCACAAATGTAATTTGCCATTATCCAATTTACCAAGAATACATAGACCCGCAATTGAGTCGTACCTTTTAATAAATCAAAATAATGAACAAATCACATTGATCATAATAATTATATCAAGATTAAGAGTATAAGTACATTTAATGAACTAGAGAATTTGTTTTATATATTCAGTACAAAAACACTTATCTCTACTTGGTCCGTTCAATACATACAAAATGTATTAGCACAAGAAGACGGAACTACACCGTTCCCATAATGAAGATACATTATATTAATCTTGTGCTACAATCATACCGATGGCTTTGTCCAATTTCCATCTTCGATTGTGAACATAAATTTTATACTTATAAGAACCGACGATTTAATCTTCCGTGTATAAGTTAAACTCTATACACTAAATCATCTACTATATAAGTAAAGGACACACATACTAGTACATAATCTATTTAATTCTTTATTAAACAATGAATAAATAATTGTTCTATAATAAATACTATATCAAAACACATGGTTAATAGTATATATATATCCCAACAATCTCCCACTTAGACTTTTAACTATGACAATTGTTAGAATATACCATGTCTAAACGCATGGTTAATAGTATATACCCCAACATACGCTACTTCAAATCTTCAATTCGACTTATTTCTTTTCTATAAACTATAATTGCTTACTTATATTTCTTGGTCTTTACTTTTACATGGATAGTGAGAGCTTTGACGCTGAAGTTGTCCTATCAATTAGATTTCAGTCACAATCCCACCATATATCAGCTAGCTAGCTCGATTTGACTACTAACTTCTTTAGTGGTTCATTTTTGAGTCACCAAAAAACACGAGGGAAATTGTACAAACTATGGATTTCAGGCGCATAACAGTTTGATATCTATTAACATAAAAAAATCTAACTAGTTAGCAGGAGATCTTATTTCCTCTAGTAAGAACACTACGCACAAATGCGAAGTTTATTATCGCCAGCCACTTTCTTTACCTTACTATCTTATGACCTATGTTAAATAAAATTAAGATAAATTAACCTAACTATTTTGCAAGTTCCTAATTAATAGAGCATAAATTTGTTTATTGGAAGAATCCACGGGTAGGATAGAGCCTTAGTGAAGAATCCTTTTAATTTGTTTAGTAACAATTATGAAGCATATTTAAGAAAAGAGAATTCCTTCTTAGATGATAAAGAAAAAGGAATACAGCCTTTTCCCACTATTTTGCAAAGTTAGAATCATATGCTCATGTTTGTCCTAGAAAATTTCCAAGAAACAAAAGTGAGTATATATATTTTTATTTTCCCCCAAGAAAGTGAACCCCCCACCCCGAACTACACACACACTCGGATATAACCGGAGGCGGATATATCATGTATGTTTACTACGAATTCAACAAAATCTAACATTTTCGACACAGAACATATAAATTTTTGTAAAACTTACTGAAGTTTCAACAAATATTATACTTTAATTCCATAATTCCAAAAATGCAAAACTTCAATGATAAAACTTTAAAGGTCGAACGTGTCATATTTAAATCTTGAATCCACCTCAGCGCATATCAACTTTTTTGCAAATTCTAACTAGCTGGAAAATGAAAGTGCTCCACTGTTAATTATTCGAAAACCCACTAATTAAAAGAATCCTGCCTAATTCAAAAAAAAAAAAAAAAAAAAAAAGGGGAGAGGAGAGAATCAGAAATAAAAGGTATCAAAAGAGCCCTATATAAAGGCAAAGAGTTCTTGAAATCTAATCCCACTGATAATTATTCGATAACCCACTAATTAAAAGAATCCTGTCTAATTCGGAAAAAAAAAAAAGGAGAGGAGAGGAGAGAATCAGAAATAAAAGGCATCAAAAGAGCCCTATATAAAGGCAAAGAATTCTTGAAATCTAATCCCCTGATAATTATTCGAAAACCCACTAATTAAAAGAATCCTGCCTAATTAAAAAAAAAGGAGAGGACAGAATCACAAATAAAAGGAATCAAAACAGCCATATATAAAGGCAAAGAGTTCTTGAAATCTAACCATAAGCTCCTTCAATAAATATTTTCTTCATTTTTAACATCTCAATTACTGCAACATGGTTGTTGGTAGTGCAATGAGACGTCGTGCAGGCTTTTTTCAAATTCATCTTCTTTAATCTTATTTTTGTCTTGCATGCAACTGAAGATGAAAGACATCAGAGTCGTAAGACTCGTAACTACGTGGTCCAATGGGGTTCAATTGAATATATTTCGTCAGATTTATATTGTGGAAATAGAGTAACATAATATTTTTTGGTACCATATAACGGTTGAATCTCAGGGAAATTTTGCAATTGTAATGACAAAAATGGCTCAAAAATTATTTTTATATTGCAAGTTCAAATGTCAGGTGTAGTATTATATATATTTCTATCGGAAGTCGTTTCCAACTTGATGTATTCTAACGGATCAGAATCTGTCTGAACAGCGTCAGAAATCATCCAATTGTAGCGGTTTCCTGAGGGGATACGTAGTTGGAAATTGACGATTTTGTAGTAGCACTCTAAAAAAATATAGTACTTTTTATGTTCAAATCTCAGGTGTAGTATTTTTATTTTTATTTTTGACTTCGTTATTAATTAGAATTTTTGGCTCGGACGCTGAAAAACACTTTTTATGTTTAATTTTAAGTTAGCACGACGTCGTCGTTGTCCCTATAATAGCCATGAGTTGCCTTTTGTATTTGATGTTTAAATACAAGCTATGCATCAAGGATGAAGATGAGCATGTCGTATATATTATTTGGAGTATTTACTATAATTTCTTTGTTCCCTTTATGATCTCTCTTTCTTTTCTTTTTTTTCTTTTTTTAATTTCATTGTTTCGTACTGATCATGGTAACTCTTTAGTTATTTTATGTTTTTGCAGACTTTTAAATTTCAAGACTTCAAGTAGAGTTCAAGAAGGTGGAGAAAAGGTTATGCAGTATTACTGTTTTTCTTGGGGGAAAAGGCAACCAATTGCATAAAACATCTCATGTTAGCAAGGTCTGGGAAAAAGCCGCACCAAAGGAGTGTGATGTAGAGAGCTTAACCTAATGCAAGTATTAGGGACTGCTTTCACGGCTTGAACTCATGACCTATAGGTCACACGAAGATAACTTTATTGTTTTTCTTGATTCTATATAAATGTTAATCGTTATCTGTATCAATTAGGTGGTATATAAGGAAAGCTAGGAATGGCTATACAAAATAGTCATAAAACAACAATGATACCTCAATTCCAAGCAAGTTGAAATCAAATATAGAATCATCACAATCCATGCAGCACCATCTAACCTCTAGATCTGATATTATATAAAAAAAAATTAAAAAAAAAAAAGGACTTAAATATTCTTTGTATTTTCTACTGGTATATATATTTCTGTACAGGAAACTTGCCGGTTTCTTGCTAAATCTATGTTCAATTTTCATGAACTTGCGATAGTATGGAATGCAACCACCTCTATGGAAGATACAATTTCAAATTGTGTCTCTTATTTTCAAAATTTATCAGTGCAGGATAGTCCAAAGGCAAAGTTTAAAAGTTCGTCGAGAAATTGGATATGTCACAGCTGGTAAAATAATGTTGTGTGTACGATTTTTGTGTCTCTTGAACTTAGTTAATTACGGACATGTTAACATTCATCAATCCATTCACTATATATGTCTATATATATATATATCATGCATAAAGCAACTATAAGACAAAATAGTTAACCAACATATATATGTCATAATTAAAGCAACTACTTTGATGGGGAAAAAGAGCTAAAGTACATGACATAACAAAATGGTTCCATAGTAACAAAATCATATTTTATAACAAGACTGCCTATAAGAATTAAAAGACTACACAAGTTGTCATCTAAATTAAACTTGTACGAGAACGGATCTCTTATTGACATGTTCTCATTCATCGATCCACTCATGGTATATGTCGATAGGCTCGGTTAAATATGTGACTCCGGTATTATAACTTGCTTCGCAAATGTAGCAAATGGTGCTTCCAGTCAAATTCTTCATATCATTGGGGCATTCTACACCTCCTTCATGACAGCAAAATGGACAAGTGAAGATCGTGTCAAGTTTAGGGATTTTCATTCTTTGGTGCTGGCTTTGCTCTTGACTTCCTCTTCCCCGTCCCTTTAGTTATAAGTATTGTTTTCTTTTCCTAAATTGATTCGGATTCGAATATGTACACATTCCTTTTATCTCTTTTCTATTGGTTTTGGTCTCCAAATTAGTCTGGGTTTAGGAAACTAGTTATTTATGGAAATAAATAGTTTGTGAAGGATTAGACACGTTTTCCGGAATTGAGTCAAATTAGGAGATCGACAGTTTCTTGTTCTATCATTATTTGTTTTTCAAGTTACTCCTTAGTCCTTATGCTTTGATTTATTGGATTAAAGTGATACATATATTAGTACTTTTGGTCCCTTAATTATGTGTAATTTAAATTTTAGTCAATTTTGATATCTAACGAAACATATTTAACCTTCAATTACTTGAAATGTACATTTTTTACCCTTTGCTCGCCTACATCACAAACTTCTTGAATTATTAACTGTTTCCCTTTAATTTGACACAGTATATTTTACTCTCTTTTTTCAACTTAACACAGTATACAGATGAGTAAAATAACATATTTGTCAGTATAAAAAAGTATTGTCCCTATAATAACTTATGATTGACAAAATTCAATTGTAAATTTATATATAGTTTCTAAATATAAAAAATCAATCTTTTAGACGAACAAAAAAGGGACAATGCCAAAAAAAATTGCAATATATGAGTGAAAAATGTGAAGTTACCCTTAACTGACTAATGACCTAAAAAACAAGCGTTTGAGAAATGTATGTAGATCACTATGAAATTGTGTGTGAGAAATTACACATATACTCATTAAAAATATATGTAAGTACTGTTGATATTGATTAATGCAATATCGACTATCGATAAATATGCTGTTAGATTTAATCTTGTGGAAAATTTGTGGTAGTTGTGTTCTTTTCCTAATTTCCCTTTTGGTTAAATAGCTTGCTAAGCCACTTATATAATAGGACTCAAATTCATGCATATTATTTTGTGTGAGCTGCAACGGGACAAAAGATATTGGTTTAGGTTTCAACGTTGATATGTAATTTGATTCGAGTATTTCTTATTCCTTTTCATTTGATTCGAGTATTTCTTATTCCTTTTTCATTTGGAACAAGAGAAATTGTTAAAGGTAAAGACCATCTCTTGATTCAAGATTGAACTAGATTTGAGAGATTGACCATCTCTTGATTCAAGATTGAACTAGTTAAAGGTAAAGACACGTTCTAGAACGAAATTTGATAGATGAAATATATATTAAGCCGATATAAATCATAATAAAGAACCTATATACTATGAGAACAGACGAAATTAAAAAACACTTAACGCACATGAATTAGAAAGTGGTCCCTTTAAGAACAAAATCATATATCTCATAATACAAAAATTATAACTCGATGTCTAGACTTGTTCTAGAACGTGTCTCTTATTGACATGCACATTCATATTCATCAATCCACTAGTAGTACATGTCGATAGGCTTGGTCGAAGGTGTGAGTTGCTTTGGACATAGTGTGGAACTTGCATTTTCTTCAATGGTGATTGCATTAATCAGTTGTAACAGAATTCTCTCAAGCTCTTCCCCATCAGTCCATTCGTGGATCGGTGCTTTTACTAGCGTCCTGTTTTCGTTTATCAAATTCCAGGCTGGGAAATCTTTTCTTGGCATGACGAAATCTCCTTCTCTGAGCTTCAAACTAGGGCAGAAATCGCCACTTCCATCACCAAGATAAATCATTCTTTTATTCCCTTCAGCTTGTATTAGTCTTTCTAATATCAAACCCTTGCACATGTTGGGAGGGCACGGATTATTGCAGCCATGAAAATCATCGTAAGGGAAAATTTGAACCCTATTATCTTCCTCATCAACGTAGCATGGATTCGTGTTGATTTCTGAGAAGCAATCCCTTATTCCGAGATGTTTCAAGATTGTTTCAATGAAGAATACATTTGCATCACTTACTATTCTCAAATCACACCCTAATGCATAAGCTGATTTAATGCACGGGACAATTCTGGAATGTATGGGAACCCTTTTTAGTACTTCTTTAATGTCTTCAATGGTTTTTCCTTGTGCATGAAACTCCTTCATCATCCTATCCATTAAAGAGTTCCAAGGCATAGTTGGGAGAAGTTTATTGAGTAAATCAGTTAACCCTAACTCATCCACCACCCAATTATCGCTGTCCACGTCGATAATCGTCTTGTCGAAGTCGAAAATCACCAAAATTCCAGCCATTGATGAATATAGAAAACCTTTGTTTTTGTTCTCAGAAATTCAACAACAAATAAAACTTTGGGATATTAGTTTCCAGAGAAGGAGTTCCACTATTTATAATTGTTTTTTGCTTCCTAAATTGATTTGGATTCGAAATGGTGTGTGTATATGTATATATATATATATATATATATATATATATATATATATATATATATATATATATATAAAACTCTTTTCTCTTTTGTGGTATTGGGTTTCGTTTCTTTTAACTGTTTGGGTTTAATTAGGAACCGATTTATTTATGGAAATAAATACTAGTAGTAGTTTGAACTTTGAAGGACTAAACTTGTTTTCCGAAATTGAGTCATATTAGGAGACATATTCTTTTATTTTAGGAAAATCCTCTCCCTTGGATGCCACATATTGCACTAACATTAGAAAGTGGTTTAGGTAACTCAACTGATTAGGGAAAGCTTAAGCACTAAATATTCCAGTGTCAGTGCTCGAATACTTTGATCCGAAATTCTAATTCTCATAGAGTATCGACAAATTCTAATTAAAATGTGTATATTGGTCCCTTTATATAGAAAATATGTTACATTAAGACTATTTTTAGAATTATATTACTCTCATAAATGAAGCAACAACACAAACTTAACATAACACATGAGTATATAAAAAAAATAATGGTTGTAAATTAGATTCGCAACCCATTTATGTATCCAACTAATTATTGACTAATGAAGTGAAAACCCCTGCATTTGGCTACTCATTTAAAATAGATTTAAGCACATAGATCAATTATTAATTCAGGATGAATATGCTGTTATAATTTAATCTTATAAAAAAATTGGGTGAAAATCATTTACACACCCTAACTTTGCTTTAAAAATCAAACTCCTCTCTCAATTTTGAACAATAGTCATTCTTTCCCCTTTATTCTAATTGACTTTTTTAAATTCCTTTTTTACCCTTTTATCAACCTTTGTCTTTTTTTTTTTTTTTTGTTTGTTTAACTTTTCAAAATCAAGATATTCTTCATTTTTTAAAAATCTATGTAACATATTAAGAAAGGGGGGAGAATGACTATTGTTCAAATTTCCTATAAAAAATAAATATTATCTTCTGGATGAAAAAAAGTGGAAAATATTAATTGAGTATATAAGTTAATAATGTTTTATAATGAAATAAATTAGCAAAATAAAGACAATAAATTTATTAATAATAATAATCAAAACTCTAATATCTATTTATACAACTGAAAATAATAGGTAATAATAGCTTTACAAATATATTTTAATGCAACTAATATACAAAAAATACAATAGAGACAAATTCTTAAAACTTGTTTATTTATATTTTAAATGGTATAATTTAAGAAATATTACAATAATTACAACCAAAACTTGTTTATTTTATGAACTATAGAGAATAAGAGCAATGTTAAATTTAATTATACATAGACATGCTTGTACATACATATATTTAATGCATATGTAGAAATAATTTATAAATATTACTACCATACTTTGGTAATAGATTTTCCAGTTACAAAAAAAAAAAATGAGATAACAATTATAAAATATAGCATTAGATTTCGCGACAAATTAATAAAAGTATTAGTCCACTTAATATGTTAACAAACTTAAATAAATTTATAAATATCTAAGTTCAAAAAAAAATATTACATAATATAATATAAAAATGTATTACATAAATGGAGGATTGAAAATAACAAGGACAAAATAGACATTACATAGGATAAAGGGGGGAGAATGACTATTGCGACTATTGCTCAAAGTTGAGGGGGGAGTTTGATTTTTAAAGAAAAGTTGGGGGATGAAAATGATTTTCACCCTAAAAAATTTGTAGTTGAATTTGTGTTTTTTTCCAATAATTTTCCTCCTTTGAAGGGAAAGAAATATTACTCGTTTAACATTTTTGAAAGAAGGAGTTTGATCCTGGAACTTCGAGCGACGGATAAAAACCACATGAAGGAACTGTAATATTTAACTTCCAAAATTGTGACAAATTCACGTTAAGCTGGTCATCAATTTTGTCTATCATTATTAACCTAATCGATACTAGTTAATTATACTTCTGAAATTTTCTGTTGTATTTTTCTAAGTTTTAGCATAACTTCTCGTTTAAATTAATTCCTTGCTAAACCAATCATGTAATGCATCGTTTAAATTCCTTGCTAAACCAATCAGATAATGCAAAGTCAGATCCATGCCAGGATAAACTTGAACGAAATTAGACAGATGAAATATTAGCCAATATACCATAATAACAGCAACTACTATGATGGAAAAAGAACTAACATACATGACATGGAAAGAATACTACGGTTCCGTAAGAACAAAATCATATATACTATAAGATGGTCGAATTAATTGCAAGGTTGAATTTATAACGCAATTAGACAGATGAAATATTTAGCCAAATTATGATCATAATAAAGCAACTACAGCAACAACAACATCATAACATCATACTCGAGTTTAGGGAGGGTAGAGTATCTGCCGACGCTACGCCACTCGAGGAGGTAGAGTTTATTTCTGATAGACCCTCGGCTCAAAAAAGAGCAAACAAAAGCAATCCGGACGAAGAAATAACAAAGGTAAAGAAACAACAGATAATAACAAAAATCAGTCTGAAAAAAGGAATAATATATAGCACAGTTGCCACAAAATCATACGATATTCGAAGGACAAGAAACACAAGATAATAACAGAAATAATAAAGCTGCTAATATGATCGAAAAAAGAACTAATATACATGACAAAAAGGTGGTTTCAAAAGAAGAGAATCATATACTACTAAACAATAATCTGAATGGAATGTGCAGGAGCTAATTTGGCTTATGCCTGTTAGAAAAGAACAAGGGAAAGGGTTAATCGCAATCCACAAGTCGATTAACCTCTCAATATAATAACGAGCTTGCTAAACCACTTATATATATATAATACAAGACGAAATTATTAAAGATAAATACCATCTCTAATTGCAAGGTTGAACCTATAACGAAATTAGACAGATGAAATATATATTTAGCCAATATCATAATATAGCAACTACTATGATCGAAAAAGAACTAACATACATAACAAAAAAATAGTCCCGTAAGAGCAAAGCCATACTTTATAACAAGACCGCCTACAAGAATTAAAAGAATACACAATTTGTCATCTAAATTAAACTTGTTCAAGAACGGATGATCTCTTATTGACACGTTCACATTCATCGATCCATTCGTGGTATATGTCGATAGGCTCGGTCAAATATGTGACTTTCGTACTAAATTTTGCTTTGCAAATATAGCAAATGGCGCTTCCAATCAAATTCTTCATATCAATGGGACATTTTCTTCTTTGGTGCTGGCTTTGCTCTTGACTTCCTCTTCCTCATTTTTTTCTTCTCTCTCTCTCTCTCTCTCTCTCTCTCTCTCTCTTTTTTTTTTTTTTTTTTTTTTTTTTTTTTTTTGAAAGGTCAACAAAAAGAATTTTGGGATACTAATTTCCAGAGAAAGAATGCCTCTATTTATAATTGTTTTTTGTTTCGTAAACTAATTAGGATTCGACTATATACAAATTCTTGTTATTTTTTTGTTATTGGGTATGGTTTCCTTATTAGTTCAGGTTTAGGAACGGATTTATTATGGAAATAAAGAGTATGTGAAGGAATAATATGTTTTCCGAAATTGAGTTGAATTAGGAGACAGATCTTGTACTTGTAGTCCCTCAAAATTTGACAAATTATGATTTTGATTTTTAATTAGGCGTACTTATAACATTCAATTAATTGAAATTTGCATGTAATTTTTTATCACTCTATTTGTGAATCTTTACAAACTTAATGAATTATTAACCATTACGTCATTTAACTCCCTATGTGTTGCGTAAGTTTTTATTGTTACTCCATTTATGAGTGGTACTATATTATTATATTTCGATAAAGGGACCAAAATATACATTTTAATAAGTTAAAGTTAAATGTGCTCATTTATACTCCTATATAACAAGGACTAATATTAGAATTTGACAATAATTGAGGAATCAAAAGTACTATTATCCCTTATTTATTTTCAAGTTACTCCAAGTGGTTAATTTATCTGGTATAATTTGACTAGGCATAAAATTTGAGTAAAAGAAGAATAATGTATTAACACATAGTGTCGGTACATATAGGAGTAAAATATCAAAGTAATCAGATATTGCACCGAATAATTTGTTTTGTATTCGGTGTGGCCTATCAATGAAAAAGATCCACTGTAAAACTTATCTAGTTTCTCAATATCTATATGTATAAAAAAGGAGAGGTATAAGCAATGTGGTTAAGCCAAGTGGCAAGCTAATAACAAGCCACTTGGCAATTTTAAGACAAAGCTAATGAGAATTAGGACAAAGCTGATAGAATATGTAAATATTCATTAGAAGATTTTGTAGTCTCCTATTTTAGGTTAGCATATTTTGTATATTGTGTAATCTCCTATTTAATTAGGTTAGAATATTATTCTCCTATTTTGTATATAAACCAATTCAAGTAATGAAAGGAGACAAGGGAAAATATTTCTTACATGGTATCAGAATAGGGTTTCTTTCTTCTTCCTCCTTCCGCTACGCCCTAAATCCCTATTTTTTTTGTTTTCCTCCCTAAGCCGTTTCTTTTTTTCCCATGACCGACGCACCAACCACCCCGGCTAAGCCCACGTTCCACCGGCCCTCGCGGTCTCCAATATCAAGAATCACATCTCTGTTAATCTTGAGATGGAAAACTCACAATATGGTACATGGGCCGAGCTTTTCAAAATTCATGCTCGTTCTCAATCACATCATTCCTCCACCTAAGGGTAAAGAAGCCGGCTCCCAAAGATTTGAATTATGGACCACCATTGACGCCACCGTGCTTCAATGGATTTATTCGACGATTTCGAATGATCAAACACTATCCTCGAACCGGGATGCTCTTGCCATGAGGCTTGGGACCGCTTACATGATATCTTCCAAGATCATCAAACTTCTCGTGCGGTGACTCTTGAACAAGAATTCACGACGACTCGTATGGAGGATTTTCCCACTGCATTGTCAACGTCTCGAAACCTTGCCGATCAATCGAAAAACGTTGGGGCTCCGTGACGAATAGCCGCCTTGTCCTTCAACGGTCTCGGGTCTCACCGATGCATACAAAAGGGTTGGGACACAAATTCGCCATGCAAAGCCGCTCCCACCATTCATCGAGGCTCGATGGAGCTTCTCTTGTTTTAGAAAGAACGTGAACTTGCGGCTATGGTGTCTCACGGTGATGGTGGCCTCGGTCGACGACGCGCCCCCTTTCCTGCGATAACTCAAGCTCACGCCGAGGGAAATCAAAAAATTCCCGCGGCCAAAATGCCGAACCGGCCGTAAGGGGCTCGGGCCGCGAAGCTCGGCCGAGGCAAAATCACCGGTGGCCGCGGTAACACTACATCCCCCCCCGCCGGCGCCCTCCTCCTCCCCCCCGTGCCGCGGCCCTCTTGCGGGGCTCGTCCGCCGCCCGTCCGCCACGCCGAGGGTATTTCGGGCCCTCCTCCGGCCCTTCGGCTCACACGGGCGGTGGCTTCTCCGGGTCGTATGTTCCAACCGACATTGAGTCCGCAATGCACACCATGACCTTGAACCCGCCCCGATCAAAATTGTACGGACACACGGGAGCCACTTCTCATATGACATCCTGGACGGTAATCTCTCGTCTTATTTTAATTTGCAAAATAATGGTATTGTTGTGGGAAATGGTCATTCGATTCCAATTCGTGGTTGTGGTCACACTAGTTTGCCTCCCCGAACCCCGCTTATCCTTACGAAATGTCTTACATGCTCACCAAACTCATTAAAAATTTAATCTCGGTCAGGAAGTTTACTACGGATAATTTCGTGTCCGTTGATTTTGATCCATATGGGTTTTCTGAAGGATTTTCGGACGGGGATGCCACTAATGCGATGTGATAGTCGGGAGATCTTTATTCGGGTTACCACCATCAAATTTCCAACCACTACTCCATCAAACTTTGCGGCGTTGTCTTCTCCTTTTTGGCATGCTCGCTTGGGTCATCCGGGAAATTCTATCTTAGATTGTCTTGTTCGTATAAGCATTGAATGTAATAAATCTAGTCTTTCTAGTATTTGTCGTTCTTGTGTTCTTGGTAAACACATTAGGTTGCCGTTTGATTCATCTATTTCCGAAACTTTGATGCCATTTGATATTATTCATAGTGATTTGTGGACCTCTCCCGTGTTAAGTTCATTGGGTCATCGATATTATGTTCTGTTTATGGATGATTTTTCAAAAATTTTATGGACTTTTCCGTTGGCTAAGAAATCCTATGTTTATCCAAAATTCTTAGCTTTGAAAACCCACATTCACACTCAATTTGAACGTCATATTAAAAATGTCCAATGTGATAATGGGAGGGAATATGATAATGATCAATTCGGGAAATTTTGTGAGTCTAATGGGATGTCATTTCGTCTTTCTTGTCCACATACGTCTTCACAAAATGGGAAAGCCGAAAGAAAAATCCGTTCTATCAATAATATCACTCGGACTCTTCTTGCACATGCTTCTCTCCTCCTTCGTTACGGCATCACGCCTTACAAATGGCAACATATCTTCTTAATATTTTACCAAGTAAATTATTGGGTCACGTTTCTCTCTTCAAGTGCTCTACCAACGAACGCCATCTTACTCTCATCTTCGGGTTTTTGGGTGTTTATGCTATCCCCTCTTTCCTTCTCCAACTATCCACAAATTGCAAGCCCGGTCTACACCGTGTGTCTTTTAACAGGGTATCCTACGAATCATAGAGGGTATAAGTGTTATGATTTATCGTCCCATAAAATCATTATTTCTCGTCACGTGATTTTTGATGAGAATGTCTTCCCTTTTCCAAATTACATTCTCCCACTTCTATTACTTATGAGTTTTGGACGATGGCATTTCCCCATTGTGGTTGCATCACTTGGCTTCTCCTACCCCCTCCCACCGTGACCCGGCCCCCGCCGCCCGGTCCTCCCGCCGGCGGCAAAGCACGTATCCCCCTCCGCCGGCGGTCCCCTCCCACCGTCACCCCAGCCTTCCTTTCTCCCAATCCGTCCCGAATGGTGACCGGAGTCGCATGGTATTTTTAAGCCAAAACGCCTCTTTAACTTAAATACCATGGTTACGAAATCCTCTTCCTCGTAACCCTTTCGCGACCCGAATTGGAAAATGGCTATGAATGATGAATTTGATGCTCTTATTAAAACTAAGACGGGGAGTTGGTGCCCCGTCCACCTAATGTGAATGTTATTCGTTCTATGTGGATTTTCACTCATAAAGAAAAATCTAATGGTGACTTTGAGAGAGCATAAAGCCCGTCTTGTAGGTGATGGTAAGACTCAACGATTGGCATTGATTGTGGTGAGACCTTCGATCCCGGTGGTCCACGATCCGTACTCGGTCCGTGGGTTCTCGGTCTTTCCCTATCAAAGAGGTGGCCTATTCATCACCTAGATGTCAAGAATGCTTTCTTTCACGGTGAGCTCCGAGAAACGAAGGTATATGCATCAACCTTTTGAGAGATCCCGCTCATCCGGATTATGTATGTTTACTCCGTAAGTCCTTATATGGGCTTAAGGAATGCCCCGAGAGCATGGTACAAGCGTTTTACTTTTGTTATGTCTCTTCTCTTGGTTTTTCAAACAACGAATCGACAATTCTTTGTTCATACAAAAAGGGGTCCGAGATGGCATACTTGCTACTTTATGTTGATGATATTATTCTTACTGCTTCCTTAGATTCTCTCCGATGCTCTATTATGGCTCTTCTTGCCTCGGAATTTGCTTTGAAGGATCTAGGTCCTTTGAATTATTTCCTTGGCATTCATGTCACTCGACATAAGGATGGGCTTTAACAAGTATGCCACGGAAATCATTGATAGGCTGATGTCTTCGTGTAGGCTACTTCTACTATACTAAACCGATGAGCGGCAATCGGGTGCTCCTTATGATGACGACTCACTATCGCGGTCTCGCGGGTGACCTTCGGTATCTTTCACGGGCGGATATCTCTTATGCCGTTCAACGGGTATGCTTACACGTGCATGTGCGCGACGGGTTCATATGCATGCGCTAAGCGTATCATCCGATACATTCGGGGTACAACTTGACTATAGTTTGCATCTTTATCCGTCCTCGCAAATCTTCTTTCTTACAACGATGCGGATTGGGGGGCTACACATCGGTCAACGTTTTTCTTGAGGGATAACTTGATATCGTGGTCTTCGAAACGCCAACCTACCTCTCTCGCTCGAGTGTTGAGGCGGAGTATAGGGGGGTTGCTAATGTTGTCTCCGAGTCCTATAATCTTCTCTTGGAATTACATTGTCCTATTCCTTAAGGCCACTATGGTATATTGTGACAATGTGAGTGCCATTTATCTTTCGGGAAATCCGGTGCAACATGTTAAACACATTGAAATGGACATTCACTTTGTTCGTGAGAAGGTTGCGCGCATGACGGTTCGTGTCCTTCATGTTCCTTCCCAGTATCGATAACACCAAGGGACTACCACGTCTTATTTGAAGATTATTTTAGGTTAGAATATTATTCTCCTATTTTGTATATAAACCAATTCAAGTAATGAAAGGAGACAAGGGAAAATATTTCTTACAAAAGCAAATTTAAAACATAATTTTTAAAATTGACAAAATAAAGTTATTAAATTTGAATTGAAAGATAAGCACTGACAACATCAAATTCAAAATCAACAAATTTCCATTTCGTGCTTTTACTTATTGAACTTGCAATTATTTTAAAGTTTTAAAATTTGAGTTAAAGTTATCCAAATCCGATTAATAAGTGATAAGATTCCATATATATTTGAACAGTTACCTTCTATATATAATTATATACTATGCCTAAATTTAAAAATTATTACTCAACATGGTAATCGAATAATAGATATATATATATATATATATATATATATATATATATATATATATATATATATATATATATATATATATATATATATATATATATATTTACAACAATTGGTATTTTTTCGGTCAAAAGAAATCTATATCTATATTTATATATTCTATCTATATATAAAATAGGAGAGGTATAAAATGTGGTTAAGCCAAGTGGCAAGCTAATAACAAGTCTTGGCAATTTTAAGACAAAGTTAATGAGAATTGGGACAATGCTTTTAACATTTTTTAAAACAATTCAAAATTGAAAAAATAATTTTATGGGAAATAAAGTTTAAACTTTTAAATTTAAAACAAACAATATTTATCCGCATTTAGGAAAAAGCCTTTATCAAGAACACAATGTATCACAATTATAGGACTATTCAAACTAATTAACAATGTCTTGACTTCAATTGTGTAAATCTTTTAAAAGTTAATTCGGGAATTCTTTTCAAGATGGACACTTTATAGATAATCCCAAAATTCTCAAATTTATTATCTTATTTTTAAACTCTATGGTTATTTATTTATTAAATGGTATATTTGAAAATATTGTTTGAAATTCAAATTGCAAGCTAACCAAATTTGCATCCCATGTTATGTCAAAAAATTCCATTGCGTTCTTTTATTCAATGAATCTAAAATTATTTTGAAGTTTTAAAATTTAAGCTATCACATATATATGAGAAGCTTCTCATGCTCCTCTCTCAAATTATCTTCTCCAATGTGAATTTTATTATTTATACATTAAATATTGGTTTTGTATAAGAGTCAACTAATCACTTATGCATTCATTAGATTAATATATATATATATATATATAATGAATTTCTTTGTACCAAAAGAAAGAAAGAAATTTTAAAAATATAATAATTAGAATAAAAAGACGGGGAAAACGTATAGGATAAAAAGTAAGAAAACAAAAACAAGCCGGCTAAAGTGTGATTAGAATTTAATTTAAGAATTATCTTTTTGATCTCATAGGATAAAGAAAAACACGTGCCCTTTTACTGGACAAAAGGGAGTAGCATAAGAAATGATATCACTTATAATCATTATCCTTTAAACTTCACCATTTAAATAGGAGATAAACACTGCAAGCCATAACAACTTCAGTTTAAATTTTGAAATAACAATAATTTATATTAATATTATAAAATAAGGATAATTAGGATCTTAGGTTCCTATGTTTTCAAAATGTTTGTATTTAAATTTTAAATAACTATTCATAACGAATTGATATGATTTTGGAATTTGAGTTTAAATAAAATTCGAGTTGTATTCCAATTCTTTAGGCCTCTTATATATACCCCTTCAGTGAAACATAAATCAATATCTATTCTCTCATATCAGGGCATACCAGTAAGTGAGCTATCGAACCTTTATTCTTTAAAAAGTATTATCTTATAATGTATTTTATTTTTTGTCACGTTATTGGTAGTGAACTTTTTATTTGGATGTAAATTTCAGATCCTATAGATGATAGTAGTTTTTTTAAGCTTATAGAGTTTAACCCACTTTTGTGATAGGCTATCCATCAACTTTCAATTATGAACAAAGAATTATGGTGATCTTGAAAAAATTATTATAGATTTGAAAATGATAGAAATGAAAATTCTAATATTCTTCTCTATATTAAGACGTTAATGAATGCAGTACCACTTTGTTATTAAAGTTTTTAGAAAATCATAATCAAAATTATATGTTTCTACTAAACCAACGAGTGATAGATATGTGTTATTTATATAGATATCTGTCACTTCATATGTATGTGTCCACTTGAACAATGTTTATGAGTATGTGATTATAGTTTTCGTATGCTAATATCTTAATATATAATTTCTTTTTGTCATATAGGTTTTCTACAATGGATAAAAAAATTATAGGTTATGCACATCAAATTTCTCTTAATAATTGTCAAGGTACATTATTATGCTTGATTTAACTTTATTACAAGTATTGTTATTTTGTTTTTTTGTTTACAATTAACATTACAATTATCTTTTGTTACAGATGTAACTAAGGATTCTGAAGTTTCCACAGATATGATATATACAAATATTTCACAAATGCGAAGTGAATATTTGAAAAATAAACAAATAATGGAGAACGAAATATATAAAGGAGTTTTAAAATTGTCACATGCTTGATTTAATGTTGTTGTTGTTGTTGTTGTTGTTATTATTAAGTTAAAATTTTTTTGTTTACAATAACATTACACATTTATCTTTTGTCAACAATGATGTATACAAATATCTCACAAACGCAACGGATAGACGAAATATGTACAAGAGTTTTACCAAATCATTCGTGCAAGGAATGAATGAATGTATTTTGAATTTATAAGAATTTATTTGGCATTTTGTTTGCTTTTATTTTTCTCTCTCTTTGGAATACTTTATATGGTTGTTATGATTATATGTTCTGTTTTACCTTTCTAACTTCAAAATTAACTAGATACGTTTTTTTAGTTGTAATTGGATTTTGAATGATATGAACTATGAGAAGGAGATGAGGCTTCTTTTAAATAAGTTATTACATTTGTAGCTAGGTAAAATAATTACATAAATAAATATTAGACGAATCATCAACTTTTTAAAGTAGTTGGGTTCCCTAGCATATTTATATTTAATAGAAATATTAATTTATACAATATTATGTATTAATTAGAGAATTAATTTATAAAATCATATAAAGAATTTATTCTTTAAGTTCCCTATTTTGCACTTTTTTACAATAATATTTTAAAGATAAGCTTTAATTTATTTTGTATCACCAAAGTCACATATCTAAAATTTATTTGGTATCAACGAAGTAATCTTTTGGTAATTTTAAAGGAATATTTATAACGTTAAGAATAACAAAAATTGGGATACATCAATACATTTTTTTGAATTTCAATTGAAAGATTAAATCTTTGAAATTTGAATTAGAAAACAAATTGTGAAAGATAAAATTTTTGAATTAAATTTGTATGAGGATAAAGATAATGTGAGGATATCGATACATTTGAATATGATCTGTCCTCTATTTACAGGATTTAATTGGTACATTCCTCGCCTTCTCTTCATTCTTTGAATTCCACTTTTTAATAAGTGTCTGACTTTTAATGATGCAAAAATTTTCATATATTTTTTTTTTCTTTGTCAGGTACTTATGTAAAATGTATTGTTATATGTAGGTGGAGATATATATTTACTTGAACTAGAATCACAAATGGAGAATAGTCAAAATATTAATGAGGTATGATAACCTAGAATATATTTGTTTGTTCACTATTTGTAATTTTTGAAACATAACAAGTTTCACATAAAAAAAAGAATTCAATTATCATAAAGGTTTTTGTTTAGATTGTGTTGAAGTTTGCATGTATCATCTTTCCGTATTCTCATATATCATTCTGCTAGATGACATTTTTCTTTTGGCTATATAGCTTTCTTTGTTACACAATCCAACATTTTTATTTTAAAATTATTCAAATACTATGTGACAAATTTGAACATTAAAATGGGGTCAGTGTCACAAAGAAATCAAGTGAGATAAATATACTATTGCAACCACTAGAGAGGTTAGTGTTAAGAAAGAAAATTTTAAAAGTGTTCTCTCTTAAATTATCCCAATATTAAAAGGAGAATAGGTAGTGAAGATATTAAATCGAGGGACGAGCTAATAATAGAAGGTGACATATCCAAAGAGCAGGTTGTGTACAAATTTTACTTGGTTAAATACAATCTTTCAATTTTGACACAAAAACGTGATGTTAGTTTTTGAATTAAAACATAAAGTTTTAAAATTAAGTATGATATTTTTAAAAATTTGTATTGAAAGATTATTTTAAATTTGAATTAGAAGATAAAAATTATGTCATTATGTCTTAAAGGATTAAACAAATAAATATCAAAGTTGACTAATTAACAATTATTTTTAATATCAGAACTCCTTTTAATTATGTCAATGGGATGTTATAGCGATATTTTCTTTTTATTTTCATATCAAAATATCTAAAGTAATTGCAATCGTGATATGATGTTAAGTGTCAATTTAAATTTTCAATATAGTTTTTTTTTTTAGTATACATCATTGATAACGTTAAATTTAGTATATTAATAGTTATACTTAATATCTCACAAATTTATTGATTTTAAATATGTAAATGCGATATGACAAAAAACTATCATATCAAATAACAAGCTAATAATTTTTCACGATTAATTTTCTTTGATGCGCCGCCGCAGAAACCAAACATTAAAAAAAAAAAAAAAGGATAAACGAGTGAAAAACAAAAAGCAAATCCAATGTACAACCATATTAGCAATACATGGAGTGAAAATACTTTTTTCACTATAAGTAAAAGTTCTTTATATTTTCTACATATAAACCTCTGTATGGAAAGCTTGTTGGATTCTTGCTAAACCTATGTTAAATTTTCATAAATTTGTCAATGTTCTTGAATGCAACCAGTTCCATGAAAATTACATGCAGTTTAAAATTATTAAGTCACTGCAGAATGAAAAACAAGATTAAGGGTCATCTCTAGATGCAAGATTCAATTTGAACGATATTAGATACATATGGAATTTAGCTAATAGTTTCACAACAAACGTGCTAACATACATGACAGAACAAAATGGTTCCATAAGAACAAAATCTGATACTATAACAAGACTGCCTATTAGAATAAAAAAGTACATAAGTTTCCATCTAAACTTGTTCGAGAACAGGTTTCGTATTGACACGTTCACATTCATCGATCCACTCATGGTATATGTCGATAGGATCCGTCAAATATGTGACTTTTGTACTAAAATTTGCTTTGCAAATATAGCATATGGCGCTTCCAATCAAATTCTTCATATCAATGAGACATTCGACACCTCCGTCATGACAACAAAATGGACAAGTGAAAACTGTTTCAAGTTTGGGCATTTTCTTCTTTGGTGCTGGCTTTGCTCTTGACTTCCTCTTCCCCGTTCCTTTTTTTTTTTTTTGGGTCAACAGAAAACTTTGGGATATAAAATTTTAGAGAAAAGAGTCCCTCTCTTTATAATTGTTTTTTGTTTCCTAAATTGAGTGGGATTCGGATATATACGAATAACCTTTTCTCTTTTTTATTGGGTTTGTTTTCCTTATTAGATTTGGTTTAGGAAAAGAGTTATTTATGGAAATAAATAGTTTGTGAAGCACCAAACACGTTTCCCAAATTGAGTTAAGTTAGGAGATCGACAGGTTCTTGATCTTTATTTGTTTTTCAGGAAACTCCTAGTGCTTTAATTTGTTGGGGTTATAGTAGTTTTCAAAATTCTATTTTTAGTCCTTATATGTGACTAAGCAAATTTAAAAGTTTATAATTTTTAGATATATAACATTTCAATCTTTTGGGACGAACAAAAGGGGAACAATGCCAAACAAATTCTGATAAATAAGTAAAAGAAAGAGCAAACTGAATGTACAATAATATTAGCAATAAATGGGAAGAAAATTATTTTATACCTCCAACTTTGTCCTAAAAATTAAATTCCCTTTCTAACTTTAAACTATTGACATTTTGATCCTTTAGTGTATTAACCACACACGTAAAAGTTCTCTATATTTTCTACATATAAATCTTTATACGGAAAGCTCGTCGCCTTCTTTGCTAAAACTATGTTCAATTTTCATGAATTTGTCAATATTCTTGAATGCAACCACCTCCATGAAGATTACATACAATTTCAAACTGTGTGACTCTCATTTTCAAAGGGATACAAAATTAACAAATTGTCAAGTCACTTGCAAAATGAACCTAGCTTCAAAATGCCTCTATAAAATACAATAAAAACAAGGGAAAAAATAACAAAATGTCCCATTGATCACTTCTTCTTGCCTGCTTTACCTTCCTTTCTTCTAACAATTTCATCAGCATATTTCACTCCTTTACCTTTGTATGGCTCTGGAGGCCTCCATTTTCTAATTGAAGCAGCAAATTGACCGATGTCCGACTTATCGTAACCACTTACAGTGATTCTTGTATTTTCTTCAACCTTAACTTGTAGTCCATCTGGTATTGCCATTCTAACTGGATGAGAAAATCCGAGATTGAGAACGATGTCTTTTCCTTCAATCGTTGCACGATATCCAACACCTACCAGTTGAAGTTTCTTCTCGAACCCTTTGGAGACACCGACTACCATGTTGTCGGTAAGGGTCCTGGCAAGTTCAATGCAGAAAACAGAACATTTTCAGAGGAAACACTAAAAATATGCATCAACACCTTGACTGCATTTACATTGTCACTAGAATTGACCAACAAAAATGGCAATGATGAGAAGACTGTTAAAAAAATATATGAAATTGGGGAACAAGAAAAGATCGGCTTATAAGCTATTGAGGTATAAGTGGGTATTTTTAATACCTTGGAGTTTGATAAGTCATTTCTGTACCAAACATACTTAACCATTCTGAAAAGGCACTTCCAACAGTTGCTTTTAATTTAAACTTACTTCCTCTTTTATCTGCTACTATTTGTTGTTTTTTGTACTTCAATTATCATATTATTTTGTGGTAGGTACTGCTCCTTTTATACTTTATCATGCTTTTATATTATTGACATAACTTGTATAGTATTACTTTTCTATTGTTTTGGGTTACTTGTCCTTGTGCCTAGAGTCTACCGGAAACGGCCTTTCTACCTCCCAAGGTAGGGGTAAGGTCTGCGCACACTCCACCCTCCCCAGACCCCACTTTGTGGGATTTCACTAGGTATGTTGTTTGTAATTTACCCTAACAATGACTCTTATGAATATTTTCATACACAGCTGTTTTATGTCTTTGTAATGGCAAGAATGTTCAAGATGCATCAAGAAGTTGAAACTAGAGCTGATGGCGGAAGATGCAAATTAAGGCTTTCGAAGTTGATTGGAAATCATTTGGAGTGTAGAACCATACCTTTGTAATCAGAAAATTCCGTAAAACTGATAACGACCATCAGAGAGTCGTGTAAAATGAAGATTCAAAGTGATAAGCTCAATGCATACGAGCGTCTAATTGTTGGGAGTCACAGAAATCTTCTAGCTTGAGGCATGTCTATGACACTGTCCTTAAGGATATTTACTCGTACAGGTGTATCCCAGAAAATTTAACAAGTTCTTCTAGCATAAAAGTAAGACCAGAAACCACATGCTTCATTGGCTAGTATAACCTAATTAATTCTTTCATATTAAAGCTCCTTCAACTCTACAACGGCTAGTTAACGGCTAGTTTGACTATTTCAAGTAAGGGAAATTAATAAATAATATGTACATAAAAACAAGGGTCACTTTTTTTTTGAGATACTAATTTCCAACAATCTCCCCACATATCTCAAAAGGAATATCTGTAAAATGAAGAAGCAAAATACATTGGTTTTGAGTATAATGGATTCAACTGGTTGTCTTTTTGATTATGAACCAGAGTTAGACAAAATAAGATTTAACTCACATAATAATTGGCAAAGTTGATAACTTCCATAAACCAAAAATTCTAGTTGTAAGCCAAATTTCTTATTCATCATATTATACCCCACAATTTCTGTTATTTATCTCGATTTTATGCTAATAGACCATATGCATGTCTGGTTGTTCATGAGTGCTCTAGAAACTTTTGCCATAAATTTCAAACGAGTGGCCCCACCACAAACTTATATAAGTCCAATCATCAAGTATATTCTGTAGAGTAATACATCACCTATAAAGGATATGAATTGTATTAAGAGTGTAACTTAGCCTGACTATGTGAGTATCTCAAAAGAAAGTGTCCCTTATTTTTATCTTATTATTAATTATTTTGCTCAAGTTAAACTAGTCGTTAACTAGGCGTTATAGAGTTTAGGAGCTTTAATATGAAAAAATTAGTTTAGCTATACTAGCCATTGAAGCATGTGCCTATAACTCAAAAACATTGATTTTCTAATTCTCTTTCTATTTTCTCTTCCTTCTTTTAAAGTTCAGTTTTTCCTCTTGAAATCAATTGTTTATGTTCCCATAAACTGGAAGAGCTTGTTGAATCTTGGGTGGAATAACCTTAAGGACAGTGTTCCCGACATGCCTCGGGCTAATTCCTATTCTCCGTATTTTTCTAATACTAATAAGATAGCTCAATCAGCTTATACAGTTTACACTCAGATGAACTTTGAAGTTTAAACCATACCCATTTTTCCATTTTTCCCCTCGACCAAAGTGCAGTATATGCACTTGTGGTGTTTGAAACTTGCAAATGGCCTATGAGCCTCCTGATATTAGATGCATCAATAGATTAACAAAAATCTAAGACTATGATAAGGTGAATCAATAATGTTTAAAACCACAAAGTGGTTAATTATTTTGAAACTCATAAGTAATAAGGAAGTTTAAAAAACTTCAAGGTGGCAAAATTAGATCAAAGAAAAGATTATCCTTTCCTCTTCGTTGCTAATTCGGATAAAATAGGATTTGGACTGGAAGACATCTCAAATTGAGTTTTAAATATGATATCATATAATTGGAAAAAATCCACTAGACCCTTTAAATCTTGATATATCTTGAGTTACTGGATTTTAAGAACTAAAGTCTCCCTAGTCCACATCAAAACCTGTCGTGAATTTCAAAGTAGTTACACCAGTAAGTAGATTATAGCTTCTTGTTCAAAAATAACAATAGTGATAGTAATAAGTAGGTTAACTTAGTGAAAGCGAAAAAAAAATCAAGAAAACAGAGTGATTAAATTGCAAGACCTGAATAAACCATGCATTTGATTTGCCCGTCTGGTCTCCACGGCTTTTCTGACCCTTAGAATACCTCCATCTTCCTTCTCAAGCTTTACTTCTCGTGGATAAGTTATGGCCATCTCTCCTAGAGGTCCCTTAACTTTGAAATTTTGGCCTTCCATTGTGAGTGTCACATTGGAAGGTACTGGTATTGGTTGCTTACCAATTCTTGATTCTTTACATTCGATCGTCTTTCTCACGAAAGCAACACGACGAACAGCAACACTCGATACACGAAATCCATTCAAACTCCCGACAAAAGGAGACCTTAAAGTGCTGACATGGAATAAAACAAGATCAAATATATGTTTTTTACAAGAAAGCCAACACCAATAACAGCCACACTCAAGATACGAATCCCATTGAAACCCCCCAATAAGCGGAGACCTTAAACTGATAAAACAAGATCAACATTTTGTTTTTACATGAAAACTTGCTAACCTCCAACACCCCCATAAATAAAGTAGTTTAAAGCCAAAATTTTGAAAAGTGGGTGACAATAGATAGCATCACAATAAGTATGACAAACATCAACTTACAAATATTAGAATTAACCACTTTTTTATAAGTAAATATTTGGGATAAACAGCCTTAAAGTTCATCGCAAAGATTTATAATCAAATACAGAGAAAAAAAAAAAAGAGAGACAGAGAATGTAATCCACCTCAGTTTGTGAATAATGCTCCTCCTGAAGTTAAACTAACTAAACAGTGTAAACATGATGTCAATAATTCTTTTTTCAGTAGATAAGAAACCATTAGGTAGTTTTACAGCCAGAATTGTGAAAGAGGGGCACTGCAACAACATAGACAATAATTGACCAAGAAGATAGAAGTCTCTTGCCAATTTCAACATTTCAAGAAACTAAATGAAATGTAAAAAAAAAAAATCCAGTTTAAACAACTGAATCAAGAATCTAACTTGTCATAAACATTTGGGACTAGCTATCTGCAAAGAAGCTGCTACAACTCGAGAAAATTATAATAAAAGCTGGGACAGAAAGGGAGCATAGTAATTAATTTTCTTTTTTTTTCTCTTGTTTTTCCTCAACACACAAAAGCTACAAGCTTTATTGTATTATAAGTAAAACCCAGAAGCTAAAAGACATAAAATTGCATAAATAGACACAAAATAGCATAAATAGACACAAATTTATGCACTATACCCAATTTTGATAATTCAAGAATCAACATGAAAATGTAAACATCAACAAGCTTTTTATAATTAGCACACAAAAGCTACAAGCTTTATTGTATTATAAAGAAAACACAGAAGCTAAAAGACACAAAATAACATAAATTGAAACAAATTGACCAAGAAGCCAGAAATGTGCTATGCCCAATTTCAACAATTCAAGAACCAACATGAAAATGCAAACATCAACAAGCTTTCTTTTATCAACACACAAAAGCTAATAAGTAAGTCCCTTTTTACTAAACACACAAAAGCTACAAGCTTTATTTATCAAAAGGATAACAGCAGAAGCTAAAAGACACAAAATTGCATAAATTGACCAAGAAACTAGAAATGTGCTACACTCAATTTAAACAATTCAAGAAACAACATGAAAATGTAAAAATCAACAAGCTTTCTATTATCAACACACAAAAGTCAAGAAACTAGAAATGCACTATACCTAATTTAAACAATTCAAGAATCAACATGAAAATGTAAAAATCAACAAACTTTCTATTATCAACACACAAAAGCCAAGAAACTAGAAATGCACTATACCTAATTTAAACAATTCAAGAATCAACATGAAAATGTAAAAATCAACAAACTTTCTATTATCAACACACAAAAGCCAAGAAACTAGAAATGCACTATACCTAATTTAAACAATTCAAGAATCAACATGAAAATGTAAAAATCAACAAGCTTTCTATTATCAACACACAAAAGCTAGTAATTAAGGTTTCTTTTTCTTCTCAGCACACAAAAGCTAGCAATTAAGGTTTCTTTTTTACCTCAAGACATAAAAGCTGCCAGCTTTATCTTGTTATAAGCAAAACACAGAAGCTAAAAGACACAAAACTGCATAAATCACACAAATTAACCAAGAAACTAGAAATTTACTCTACCCAGTTTCAACAATTCAAGAATCAACATGAAAATGTAAAATTCAACTAGCTTTCTATGTATCAACACACAAAAGCTAAGAATTAAGGTTTTCTTTTCTCAACACACAAAAGTGAAAAGCTTTGATCTTTTATAAGGAACACCCACAAGCTAAATTACATAAATTGACCAAGAAACCAGAAATGTGATATACCCAATTTCAACAATTCAAGAATCAACATGACAATGTAAAAAAGCAACAAGCTTTCTATTATCAACACACAAAAGCTACAAGCTTTACTATATGTTAAGGAAAACCCAAATTCACCAAGAAAATACAAATGTGCTACACCCAATTTAAACAATTCAAGAATCAACATGAAAACTATAAACCAAAAAAAACAAGCTTTATATAATCAACAACTGAATAAATATTTACCTTGTATGTAAAGAAGCTGTAAGTGAAGTGCTACCCATTATTTTATTCTTTTGAATTTGCCTGCAAGCTTTAAGATTTAGCCTCCAAAGAGCTGAAGAATTATCTGGTTTAATGGCTATAGCTCTTTATCCTGCACATTAATGGCTATATTGACAATTTTGACCCTTATCCTATTTTAGCTAATTGACAAATTTCCCCCTCATTGTTTTCTCTTTTGCTCTATTGATCTTCATTCTTTTTCTTTTAGTCAAAATGGTACTGAAGTTTGAGAATTTAAATACAAAGTTATGTTCCAGCATAATATATACTACTTTCTCCGTCCCAATTTATTGGGGGGTTGAACGAGTAAGATGGTCAAAACAGTTAATCTTTGGCTGAGTTCAATCATAGATTCTTCGAGTATTTTATAATAAAACTTATATATTTAGAAAATTATAGAAAAAGTACTATAAGTATGCATAATTAGTAGTAATTCACAGTGTATGGAAAGAGTTGGAGAATTATATAGTTTAATAGCTATAGCTCTTTATTCTCCACACTAATGGCTTGTTGACGGTAAAAGAGTCCTAAATCACAATGAAGAAGAAGGAAGAACAGAGGACACTGTTGTTCGATGAATACAAGGTTCAAAATGTTCCAAGTCTGATAAAATACATTTGGGCCTGGGTTATTAGTTTGTTTGGGCCAAAGTAAATTCATTTTTTTTCTTGAACCTGCCGATCTCTTATCTTTGGGCTTATTCTGATTTAGCCTTGTACAGACACAACAAAACAAACAATACATAGTATAGGAATATTCTTATCCACAGATGCTTCTAGAATATACAATAGGTGTACATATTTCTGTTACAATTTCTTACAGCTGTAGGTTTTTCTTCACAAGTTATTTATTTACACTTAGGTCCTAGTTACATGTATAAATACATAGTGATAGTTTGTAATAGAGCAGAGAAGAAATACAAAAGGAATTTATTTCCGAAAATGTCCATCTAGCTTGTTAATTTCTGCAAATCTCTTCATGGTATCAGAGCATTCAAGCTAGAGGGTGACTTGTTTACTTGTTCTTCTCTCGTTTTTCTTTTTCTTTTCCAAATCTGCTTTCATTCTTGAAAGATCAGTATCAAAATGACTCCACCAGTTGATCCAACAATTGTTCCAGCTTCTTCAGATTCAACATCACCAAACCAAGCTGTTGATTCTACTCATCCGTATCATTTAACAGCATCAGATTCACCTGGTATGAATCTGGTGAATGTTACTTTTGATGGAACAAGCTATGGAAACTGACGAGGGTATTAATATCCCTTTCGAAATAAAAACAAATTAAGTTTTATAAATCCTAAAGCGAAATTCTAACCAGACCTCACCTTTGTACCAACGATGGTGGTGCAATGACATGGTCATTGCTTGGCTATTGAACTCGTTAAGTAAAGACATCTCGAAAGTGTCATTTACTCCCAAACAAGTGAGTTGTGGAGTGAATTGGAAGAGGTATGGGCGACTTTGATGGGTCCAAACTGTTCCAATTACAAAGAGAGCTAAATAACATTAGTCAGGGTACTAGTGATGTAGCTTCATATTTCACCAAGCTCAAAAGGATTTGGGATCAGTTAAAGGTGTTGAACACTTTTGTAACTTGCACATGTGAGTGCAAATGTGGAGCAAAGGCACACAACCAGAAAAACAATGAGGATATGAAGTTAATCCAGTTCTTGATGGGTCTAAATGATTCATATTCAGCAACAAAGGGAAATATACTTATGATGAAACCACTGCTTATCTTTAGCTCGGCCTATTCTATGTTACACCGGGAATCTCAAAAGGAAGCATTCGGGTAACCAAGTTTCTGCGATTCCTCATTTTTCTTTCTACTGATTCCTCAGCTTTTCATTCTACTGTTGGTCTTAATCATCCTAACCAGTCAACTAAGAACTGGGAAGAAGAAAGAGGTAATAATGGTTACAGGGGTAATGCACAATCATACACACAAACATATGCTGGGAAAAATAACCTATTCTGCACATACTGCAAAAGGACACATCATGTCAGGAACAAATGCTATAGGCTAATTGGTTACCCAGAAGATTTCAAGTTCACAAATCCAAAGTCTAAAAGGAGTCAAAATGCTAAGGTAAATGCGATGAACGGTGAGGCAACAGGTTGAAAGCTCGAAGCTTTTGCAACAAAAAGCGTATACGATATATTTAACTCAAAGGCTTTCACAAAGGAGCAGCTTGATCATTTGGCTCAGATGTTTCGATCACTACACTCGCTCGAAATTCCCAGGAAGCTTCTGCTAATCTAGCTGGTATTCTGGTTGCTTTACACATTTTTTCAAACTGTTCAAGCACAATGTTCAAGGACTCCTGGATTATAGACTCAGGAGCCTCACAACATATGACTCATGACAAAACTTTACTTTTTAACATCAAAGTCCTTCCTAGACCAATAACTGTCACTCTTCCAAATTCCTACAAAGTTCAAGTTAGACAAGTTGGATCTGTTATCTTATCTCTTAAAATACATTTAGAAAATGTTCTCTCATGTCCCTTCATTTAAACACAACCTTTTGTCATTAGTCAATTTTGCATGGAAACGATTTTGGTGTTCTTTTCACTAAGCATGGTTGCTTCTTTCGGGACCTTTCCAACTTGAAGATGGGTGAGAAGTTTGGTGATTGTCTTTGCAGACTCTACGTACTTGTATGACACTTCCTTTTCCAAACAATTTTTCCAAGTTTTCTGTTTTTAAGTCTGTTTCGGTTTCTCCTAAATGTACTACTACAGTTTTATCTGATGTTTTAAATCCTCATGTTGTAAAGTCAGATTTGAACAATGTAGTTAGTACTGTCTTGTCATCCAAGATTCCTATTAATGAAATGAATTCCACTTTTGTTAATTCTATCTCTAGCAAACTTTGGCATTTTAGATTAGGACATCTACCCTATCCAGCTATGAACAATATAAAAGGATTATTGATCTCTAAACAGGAACATGATTTTCCTTGTGATGTTTGTCCCATGGCAAGACAAACCAAGCTTCCTTTTCCTATTAGTTCCATTTCATCTACACATTGTTTTGAATTACTACATATTGACACTTGGGGACCTTACAAGATTCCAACCTATAAGGGAGAAAAGTATTTTTTAACTATTGTGGATGATTTTTCTAGAGGAACATGGACATATCTTTTACCTACAAAATCTAATGCCTTTCCAGTACTCAAGTCCTTCTTAGCTTACACAGAGAGATATTTTCCCAAGAAAGTCAAAATCATAAGGTCTGATAATGCTTATGAACTTGGGACAGGGACTTTAGAATCAAATTTTTTTACTTCGAAGGGGATCATACACCAAACAACTTGTGTTGCTACCCCACAACAAAATGGGGTAGCAGAAAGAAAACACAAACATTTGCTTGAGGTAAGCAGAGCCTTGCTTTTTCAGTCACATCTTCCTACTAAATACTGGGGGGAAAGTTTACTAACAGCTACACATTTGATAAACCTATTGCCCTCCAAAGTACTCAAGCATAGAACCCCTTTTGAAATTCTTTTTGGCAAGCTACCTGATTATTCTAGGTTGAAGCCTTTTGGATGTTTGTGTTTTGCATCTACCTTATCTGCTAATAGAGATAAATTGGCACCTCGGGCAATCCCTTGTGTCTTTATGGGATATCCTTTTGGAAAAAAAAGGTTATAAAGTGATGGATCTAAAAACCAATCAGATTTTTATCACTAGGAATTTGAAGTTCCATGAACTCATTTTTCCTTTTACTCATTCCCAGCCTATGGCTAAGCTATTTCCAGCTTCATTCCCTTCTGCAGAACCCCTTTTTCCTAACACTTCACCTAGAACCTCTACACACCACACAACTCCTAATGTTGTTCACTCACCAGTAAGGAATAACATCTCTCCCTTACAAGAGTCCTCTCCTATTTCCTCTCAACAATCCACTCCTGATGTTACCAATTCTTCACCTTTGCAGGTTGTGTCTCCTGAAGTACAGGTACTGCGCAAATCTACTAGAACTGTTACCACTCCCCATTATTTGTCTGACTATATTTGTAACTCTGTTTCTCAAGAATTTGTTTCTGATCATCTTATTGTGCCTTTGCATTGTTATTCTTATTCTGCTCTAAGTACAGAAAATCAGCATGCTCTAACCAATGTTTTAAACATAAGAGAAGCCTACTTCTTACCAAAGTGCCGGTACACATCCGATGGAAATTAGCAATGGAACATGAACTTGATGCTCTTGAAAGTAATTCCACTTGGGAAGTTGTCATCCCCCCCCCCCCCGGTAAGAAACCTTTGCCCTGCAAATGGGTATACAAAGTCAAGTTAAGATCAGATGGAAGTTTAGAACGATTAAAAGCAAGATTGGTTGTAAGAGGGGACATTCAACGAGAGGGTATAGACTATACAGAAACCTACTCTCCTGTGGTTAAAATGACAACTATTCGTTGTCTTCTTAGTATTGCCACCAAACAAAAATGGACTCTTTTTCAGTTGGACGTCAACAACGCCTTTCTCCATGGCGATCTTGATGAGGAAGTCTATATGTGGTTCCCACCAGGTGTTGAACCTCCTTCCTCTTCTCATGTATGTCGACTGCGTAAATCGCTTTATGGTTTGAAGCAGGCATCACGCCAATGGTATTCCCGTCTGTCTGCTGCTCTGGGAACAAGAGGATTCACGCATTCCCTCAACGACTACTCTCTCTTCACAAAGTCTCAGGATTCTCTTATCACTATCGTTGCTGTCTACGTTGACGATATCCTATTAACAGGCAACAATCACAAGGAAATTCATGAGTTGAAAAATTTTCTTAACACCGAATTCCGGACTAAAGATCTGGGCAAAGCAAGTTATTTTTTGGGTCTGGAAATCTTACCAGAATCAGATGGACTGCTTGTGACCCAACGAAAATTCACTCTTGATTTGCTCTCCGAATATCCAAATATTGGTTCTAGCACTGCTTCCACCCCTCTTGATCCTTCCATCAAGCTCACAGCCAACTCAGGAATTCTTTTATCTGTTCCCACTTTCTATCGACGTCTTTTAGGGCAACTCAATTTTTTGACTCACATGAGACCTGATCTTTCATATGCAGTTCAATCCTTAAGTCAGTATATGCAAGCCCCACGCTCAGGCCACTTACAAGAAGCTTATCACATTCTCAGATATTTAAGAAAAGACCCAAGTCTTGGTCTTTTTCTCAATTCTTCACCTTCTTTTCAAATCAAAGCATTTTGCGATGCCGATTGGGCTGCTTGCTCAGACACACGAAGATCAGTGAGTGGTTTTTACCTCAGTTTAGGTGATTGCCCCATTTCTTGGAAATCCAAGAAACAAAATGTTGTCTCTTTGTCCTCCGCCGAAGCTGAATATCGTTCCATGAGACGATTGGTGGCAGAAATTACTTGGGTTGTTCGGTTACTCTCAGATCTATCTATTTCACCTTCTCTTCCAGTAGATCTTCATTGTGACAACCAAGCAGCCATACATATTGCTAAAAATCCCGTTTTTCACGAACGAACGAAACATATCGAACTTGATTGTCATTTCGTTCGTGAAAAACTCTTAGATGGGCTTATTTCTTTATCTTTTGTCCCTTCATCTTCTCAGATAGCAGATCTCTTCACGAAAGCTCTCGCTGGACCGCTACACCGTCATTTTATTGGCAAGTTAGGAGTCCGATCACCGGACTCCTACTTGAGGGGGGATGTTGACGGTAAAAGAGTCCTAAATCACAATGAAGAAGAAGGAAGAACAGAGGACACTGCTGTTCGATGAATACAAGGTTCAAAATGTTGCAAGTCTGATAAAATACGTTTGGGCCTGGGTTATTAGTTTGTTTGGGCCAAAGTAAATTCATTTACTGAACTGGGCTGATCTCTTATCTTTGGGCTTATTCTGATTTAGCCTTGTACAGACACAACAAAACAAACAATACATAGTATAGGAATATTCTTATCCACAGATGCTTCTAGAATATACAATAGGTGTACATATTTCTGTTACAATTTCTTACAGCTGTAGGTTTTTCTTCACAAGTTATTTATTTACACTTAGGTCCTAGTTACATGGATAAATACATAGTGATAGTTTGTAATAGAGCAGAGAAGAAATACAAAAGGAATTTATTTCCGAAAATGTCCATCTAGCTTGTTAATTTCTGCAAATCTCTTCATGGCTATTGGTGATTTTACCCCTTATCCTATTTTAGCTAATTGACAAATTTTCCCCTCTTTGTTTTCTCTTTTGCTCTATTCATATTCATTCTTTTTCTTTTGGTCAGAATGGTACTGAAGTTTGTCGGATTCAGAATTTGAATGTTATAAGTTATGTTCTGACATAACATATACTACTTCCTTTGTCCCAATTTATTGAAAGGGTTCGGAGTACGAGGGTCAAAGCATTTAATCTTTGGCTCAATTTAAACCATAGATTTTTTGAGTATTATATAATAAAACTTATATATTTGAAAACTATATCAAAAGTACGATAAGTCAACATTATTTAGTTTGACTAGGGACGGAGTTTAAGAAAGAAGGAAAGACTTTTGACACTTGTGGTCTAAAACAAGAAATAGATATTTATGTGACCGTAAATCATTTCAATAAGTGTAAAAGTGGGAGTTTTAAGTTAAAGTATTTCTTGATATAAAAATGTATCCTTTTTTTTTTTTTTTTTACAGATAAAATTGAAAAGTGTATGACATAAATTGGGACGGGGGTATGATTTATTGAATTTTAAATCTATAATATGAGTTATTTATTGAACTTTTTAATACATGTACAGGATTCTAGTCAAGATAGTAAATTTAAATGAAGCCATAAGATGCATGTTAGATCTGCATGTAGATTTTAGTCCATTCCATCTCATATTTAAGTTGAAGACGTTTTTGATTGTTTAGAGTTTAAAATGTATTGATCAGACTTATGTATTATATTAATGAAAAAAGAATACTTGAACGGTTGAAAAGTAGCATTACTTTGGCAAAAATAGCATATCATAATTTTAAAAATTTAATGCTTTAAGAATTTGAATTCTTGGAAGTTAGTAAAACTTGTGCAGAGGCACGATTATGTATGTATTGTGGTTAGAGTTGGTAATTTGGATCAATGATGTAATCATTTTTCGTTACATATGAGATCTAATAATTTGTCATTTCGGTTTGGGTAAGTGAGGTTGTAATACATCTTATGTAACTTTTACAATACTAAATCATCAATTCTTTTATAAAAGGTGTTCTGAGGCCTAGTTAAATGGTAATAGAACAATACGAACAGAGGCGGATCCAGGATTTAGACTCTATGGGTTCAATTTTAAGAGTTTGAATCTTATTGTAAATAAAATTTGACAGTGAAGCGAAGAATAATAAAAAGATATTTAAGTGAAGAAGAATATATAGCTAGCGGCGGTGCGGGATGTGTGAATACGCTGCATGTCACGAGATACATGCATTTTAAATCATATTTTGCAAAATTAAAAAAAAAAAAAAAAAAAAAAAAAACATTGAATGGTGCTATATACACTACAAGAACCATTAAAAAAATTATTGACAAGTAGCCAACTTAGCAACATAATTACATATTTGTTAGGCTTTTGGGATTTCCCTTCTTATATGGAATTGGATTAATAAAACTCAATCCAATTTGAACCAGGCCACTTTTGCCCAAAAAAATCCTTTATATATAGGATCAATTTAGGTCTTATTTTAAGAACACAAGAGTGAATTCATAGCAGCCATATAGAGAGAAAAACGTGAGAGAGAAAAAAGATTTTCGTCCAAAAATTTTCTGCTAAGCAGTCCGCTTTAAATTGTGTTTTCCGATTCGTTAACCGTTGGATCGTGCTAAAATTTGAACTGGGGGTTATCAACATCTAGTTCTTCGATTTCAACTGTGGAGATCGGATTTTGTGGTTTGTATCTTCAGTTTTCGAGTACGAACAGTAGCTCGGTTTTGGGGGTGATTTCTCTCCTTTTCTTCACTAGTTTTGGTGCTATCTTTTATGTATTGTTGCTCCGTGCTTGGCTTTGTTGTTGTAGCCATTTGGATAATATTGTTGTAACTCTTGTTGATTTTAGTAGAGCTTTTGTGGGCCGGAGGTCCCGTGGATGTTTCCTCTTCACCTTGAAGGGGTTTTACCACGTAAATTTGGTGTCTCTTGCATTCGACTTATTTTTGCTTGCTTTGCTATTTTATTGTTGGTATAGCTGCTGCCCAGATTTCCATTTGTGCTAGTGTTTATTGTCTTCTCTTGGTTCAAATAGTGTGGGAAGTTTTGACTTGGGTATTTCTTCTCCTGTTACCTCGTCGTGCAATTTGGTTATTGCTTGTTTCTTCCCAACAAAGTGGTATCAGAGCTTGTGGTTGTATTTGGTTGTGTTGATTGTCTATTTGAATGATGGAGGCAAATATGAGCACATGAAAGATCTTCTATTTGTCAAGAAATTGCATTTACCTGTGTTCGCTTCTAAGAAACTCGAGTCTATTGAAGATGAAGATTGGGACTTAGAGCAGTTACACGTTTGTGGCTATATTAGGCAATGGGTTGAAGATAATATTCGAAATCATATTGTGAATGAGACAAATGCTAAAAGCTTGTGGGAAAACTTTCGAGACACTTCATGCTTCGAAGACTGGTAATAATAAGTTGTTCCTACTGAAACAATTAATGAATATTAGATACAAAAAGGGCAGTCCTATTTCTGATCATATAAATGATTTTTAGGGTGTCCTTGATTAGCTATCTGGAATGAGTGTCAAGTTTGATAAAGAAATACATGGACTTTGGCTTCTTAATACTTTGTCAGACTCTTGGGAAACCTTTAGGGGTCGTTTGGTAGGTAGCCAAAATTATCCCAGGATTATAATCCTGCGACTAATTTATCCCATCTATTGGGATTATTTTATACCATCTAAAAGATGGTATAAAATAATCCGATATAAGTGGTATAAGAAGGGATATCCCGTCTCTTGGGATGGGATGCATTTTACCTTGTTTGGTACAAGGTATAAATTTATCCCTCCAATAAATTTATACCTTCTACCAAACATGGTACAAAAAAGAACAACTTAAAATCAAGTGAAAAATTTCTGGGTATCCGAAAGATACCATGCACCACACCAAACGACCCCTTAGGGGTCGTTTGGTAGGAGAATAAGTTATCCCATGTAGATGGGATTGGGTGGGATAAGATGGATTACTAATCCCACACTTTATGTTGGATTACTAATCTGCATATCCCACCTTTTCATCCCATCACATAGGATTGGATGGGATATCAAAACAGTTATCCCACCAACGAACATAGGATTAATTCCAATCCCATTGGATTAATAATCCAGCCCATCTTATCCCTCTTACCAAACGACCCCTTAGAGTTTCTTTGACTAATTCTGCTCCCAGTGATGGTGTAACTATGGAATATGCTAAGAGTGGTGTTTTGAATGAAGAGATGAGAAGAAAATCTCAAGCTTCATCTTCTTTGACGTCACGCTCCGATGTTTTGGTTGCGAAGACGGAGAAGTAACTTCATCTTCTTCAGGTCGAGAATGACGAGAGGCAAAAGTAAAAGCAAGTCAAGATCCTCTAGGTACAAGAATTTTACATGTGACTATTGTCACTTGAAAGAACACGTCAAAACATTGCTACAAGTTTAAGAGAGACCAGGAAAAGGCAAAAGAAAGAAGGCGATAATGAAAATCGTGTTGCTATTGTTGTTGAAAATGATCTTCTTGTTGCTTGTGGTAAAAATGATATCAATCTTGTTTGTGATGAGTCTACCTGGTTTGTGGATTCAGGTGCCACTTCTCATGTCACGCCAAAGAAGGAATTATTTTCTTCTTACACTCCTGGTAATTTTGAAATGTTACGAATGGGCAATAATAGTGAGGTTGAGGTACTTGGCATTGGCACAGTTTGCTTGAAAAGTAAGAACGGTTCGAGATTGGTTCTTAACAATGTCAAGCATGCTCCAGATGTTCGTCTGAATTTAATTTCTATAGGAAAGCTTGATGATGAGGGTTATGATCAAACCGTTGGTGGTGGCCAATGGAAGTTTCTTAGAGGTTTAATGATTGTGGCTCGAGGTAACAAGATATCTGACTTATACTTATTTCAGGGCTCCATTTATGGTGACTCAGTAAATTTGATGGAGAATGATACTTCATCAGAGTTATGGCATAGAAGGCTGAGTCATATGAGCGAGAAGGGGATTGATAACTTGGCTAAGAAGAATCTGCTTTCTGGAGTGAAACAAGCAAAGTTAAAGAGATGTGTTTACTGCTTAGTCGGGAAACAGAAAAGAGTTTCCTTTCAGAGTCATTCGCCTTCAAGAGAGCTTGATTTGCTGGAGTTGGTACATTCTGATTTGTGTGGTCCTTTTAAAGTAAGCTCTCGTGGTGGTGCACTTTACTTTGTGACTTTTATTGATGATCTTTCTCGCAAACTCTGGGTATTTCCTTTGAAGTCCAAGGATCAAGTACTTGATTTGTTCAAGACTTTTCAGGTCTTGATTGAGAGACAGACAGGGAAGAAACTAAAATGCATCCGCTCAGACGATGGTGGTGAATACATTGGTCCCTTTGATAATTATTGTAGACAGCAGGGTATTCAGTATTAGAAAACTCCTCCAAAGACTCCTCAGTTAAATGGTTTAGCAGAGAGGATGAACAGAACTCTAGTTGAGAGGGTTAAATGTTTGCTTTCAGATGCTAAGCTGCCAAATTCATTTTGGAAAGCACTTAACACTGCTTCTTTGCTTATGTTATCAATTTATCTCCTACCGTTGCTTTGGATGGTGATGTCCTAAAGTTTAGTTTGGTAAGGATGTCTCTTATGCTCATCTGAGAGTTTTCGGGTGTAAGGCCTTTGTGCATGTTCCTAAGGATGAGAGGTCAAAACTGAAAGTTAAAACTAGGTAGTGTATCTTCATTGGTTATGGTCAAGACAAATTTGGCTATCGTTTTTATGATCCAGTTGAGAAGAAACTTGTTAGAAGCTAGTGATATTATGTTCTTTGAAGACCGAGACAATTGAAGATTTTGACAAAGGCGAAGGTTGATTCTCAGAGCAATGAGAGCTTAGTTGATGTTGATCCAGTTCCTGTGACTATTGCACCTGAAGAAAATCTTCAAAATAATAAAGATCAAGTTGATAATAAAGATAGTGATTATGTTCAGAATGACTAGCATGATGTTGTTGATGCTTGATCCGGTGGAAGATGATGTGGTTTGCCGGCAACAACCACCGATATTGATGCTCGAGTTCTCTCTGAAGATCTATTAGAGAGAAAGTACCTTCATCTCGTTATTCTCCCAATGTGTTTGTACTCTTGACGGGGGGAGAACACGAAAGTTTTGATGAGGCCATGGATAGTGAAGAAAAGAAAGGTGGTTTGATGCTATGCAAGATGAGATTAAATTCTTGCATGATAATCATACATTTGATCTGGTTAAGCTTCCTAGAGATAGAAAAGCTTTGAAAAACAAGTGGGTTTTTAGGGTGAAACATGAAGATGATAACCCAGTTCCACGGTACAAGGCTAGATTGGTTGTCAAGGGATTTAATCAGAAAAAGGGAGTTGATTTTGATGAAATCTTTTCTCCAGTTGTGAAGATGTCATCCATTCGGGTTGTTTTGGGCTTGGTTGCAAGTCTAGATTTAGAGTGTTGTTGATCGCCGGGATGGCGGTTTCCTCCACATAGTCGGGAGGGGGAGAATTGTTAGGTTTTTGGGTTTTCCCTTCCTATGTGGAATTGGATTAATAAAATCCAATTCAATTTGGACCAGGCCACTTTTGCCCAAAAAAGTTCTTCTATATATAGGATCAATTTAGGTATTATTTTCATAACACAAGAGTGAATTCATAGCAACCATATAGAGAGAAAAACGTGAGAGAGAAAGCTGATTTTTGTCCAGAAATTTTTTGCTACAACAGTTCGCTTTAAATTGTGTTGTCGGATACGTTAACCGTTGGATCGTGCTGAAATTTAAACTAGGGGTTCTCAACATCTGGTTCTTCGATTTCAACGGTGGAGTTCGAATTTTGTGGTCTGTATTTTTAGTTTTTGAATACGAACAGTAGCTCGATTGTGGGGGTGATTTCTCTGCTTTTTTTCATTAGTTTTGGTGTTATCTTTTATGTATTGTTGCTCCGTGCTTGGCTTTGTTGTTGTAGCCATTTGGAGAATATTGTTGTAACTCTTGTTAATTTTAGTGGAGCTTTTGTGGGCCGGAGGTCCCGTGGATGTTTCCTCTTCACCTTGAAGGGATTTTACAACATAAATTTGGTGTCTCTTGCATTCGACTTATTTTTGCTTGCTTTGCTATTTTATTGTTGGTATACATGTATATACGGATTTTCATTTGTGCTAGTGTTTATTGTACTTATAACTTGATTCAAATAGTATGAGAAGTTTTGACTTGGATATTTCTTCCGCTATTACCTCATCGTGCAATTTGTTTATTGCTCGTTTCTTTCCAACAATATTGTGACAGCTTATCATTATTACATGTTTGGACATTTACAACATGGTTAATATAATGGTCACCATCACCGCTATGATATGCTATAAATAAAGATATATAGAAAAGAAATAAGCAGCCAATAAGTAAAGTCCATGATGACAAATGTTGAAAAAGACTAGGAAGAGATATGGTATCTAAGTAGCTAAACTACACGCATCAATGATGCAAGGTGAATACATTTACTATTTTTTAACTCAGACTTATATATCAAAAATATATATAATTAGAACAATTTTAAAGTAGATAGACCCTGCAAACGCGGGATGCTTCATGCACCTAGTTGTCTTATATATATAATTGTACCAAGTAATAGTACATTGGCATATTAATTCATGTCGATAAACTAAAAATCTTAAATCCAACTCTAACTAACACGACCACAAGGGCGCTCCAATATTGGCTTGGTCCACCACCATGTCCATTGTAAAAAGAGAATTGGTTGTGGAAGATTGTGAGTATCGAGATGACGGCGGCGACACGTTTTCCGGCGAGTTTACGGCCGTGCCACCCCCGGACATGGATGAGAATTGTTGCATCTTCATGTGAACTAGCTCAGCCTGTGCAATTGCTAATTGTGTTTGGAGAAAGTCAACTTGTTGTTGCAAAGATGAAATAGTTCCAACACAACCATAAATTGGATCTTTTATTCTTGCATTTGCCTCGTACACCATTGAACTCACTGCATCACCTCGTTGATACTCTGGCAATTCCTGTGGAAATATCAAAATATCCACTTTAGCAAATATATGTATATAGAACTTAAGCATGTTTTCAGCACAAACTATAAATATAGTTGAATATAACACTTTTTCTGGTCGAGTATGCAACACTCTTTTTTTCCAGTCTGTCTCAACAAGAATGATATCTGATCTTTTATATTTAAATTTAGAAATAATTTCATTTTACCTGAAGCATCTTGCTGACATTGCTTGCTCCAAATACTTTATGAACACTGGCAAATTTCTGTGGTTCATCACCTGGAAAATAAGGTGCAAAAACACATTCTTGTGTACATCTTCTCCTTAACAACTTACAAGCTGCACATGGAGAAGTTGATCCTCTACCACCATTCTCCTTCATAACTACAAATCTCTAAAACAAACCACTTCAAATTTAAATAATTTATAAGTTAATCCTAAGACACCTTAACTTTTTTGGAACATAAATACTTGACGTATCATCTTTAAAAGTAATAGATATATAGTTGTTGATAAAATAATTATATCAAAATGCGTGTTTGTTAAGCCTAGTTAAACACCACTATGATCTAGAAAGGTTCTTTAAAAATTCTATACTCACGTACACAAAAGTTTCAATTAAAAACAGCTTAATACACTAAACTCCCGCTATTCTAACTTTGAATTGTAAAGGGAATTAAGAAGCAAAAATTGGTTGAAGGGAGTGAGGGAGATGAGAGGCTAGGGTGTTTATAGAGGAAAAAGTAGGCACCAGAAAATCTTTCGTGGGACCTATTAAGGAGAAGCTTTTAGATATTGGTTAACAAAAACATCTATTTCAAGTAGATCTTTTGTCCCATTACCACATTATTGTTGGGATTTGCTTACACTTATATAATATTTATACTTGTTTATTCTTCTAGTTAATTAGTTTTTTCTTATTTCTTTAATTTTTCTATTTAATTTGAGAAGGATAGCTTAAAATTAGAAGCTTAAATCTCTTTAAAATATTGTGTGGAGAGAGTTCTACGAAGTCCAACATACCAAAGTAATTAAAGTAGTGGATTTGATAAAGATTTCTTTACCTTTTACTAAATTATGAACGTGTAAAGTTTTTCTTGTGTTTTGAATGATTGACTATTATATCTTATTCATGCGAAAAAAGAAATCCTCACACATTACATGATGATAAGATTTTGATGTACACTCTACCCTCCTCAGATACCACTCATAAAATTTCACTGGTATATTGTTGTTGTTATTGTTCCTTGTGCAATTAAAGGAGACTTTGGGAATATAATTCGGAATGACGTTGACTAGTACCTTCACCAACAAATTAGTTGATTAATGATTCAAGTCATGTGAAGGTTGAATGAAAATATATCATTGATCTTCCTGAAAATAAGAAAATAAAAAATGAAATACTTTTATGTGTGAGGTAATTGATTAGTATATTAAGTAAATCGTCACGTCTCGTAAGTAGCTTGTGAAATTGATTAAGAGGATGTTCATAAGGTAGAAAAACTTGAGAAAACTTGAGAAGTACATCGATTAGTCAAGGAATGAACAATATTAATCCAATGAATCTTCTCGTAATATTGAAATTAAAACAAAACGCTCGTCTATTTATCTATTTTCCTTGTTGCTTTCACTTACTAAATGAGAATTCTAGACGTTGAAAATATAAACATGTTGAAATTGACAAATTAATTTGGTAGGTATGGAAACTAGATGATTTTAATTTTTTTGCTTACAAGTGTCTGATTCATCATGGGGGCCATATTTTAGCCATTAATCTTCTAAGATTTCAAAAATCTTCCTTCATATTCTAAATGCTCAGACAATTAAAATTTACAGAAATTTTTCGTAACCTACTTAAAATAAATCTCTTTGACAATAAATGAGATTTTACACTATTCAAGTAGTTTAATATGTTACTCCCGCTAATCATCATATCATATTATACTAAAAGTGAAAAGCCCCTTAGTGTAAAGTTGGATTACTAAAATGCTTCGAAAAAATTAAATGATCATTTTGCCCTTACATTTCAATTACCAAAAATATTAAATTTTCATTTTAATTACAATAAATAGGATAATTGAAAAGACATCAGCTTAAACCTTACGTTAACTACATTGAATGAATATGATAAGTGAAAAGACAACTAGAAGTAACAAATAATGCGGGTGGCCACCACAAGACGCGGGGGCACAAAAAATGTCACACTTTTTATCTTACTATCAGTTTTATGTCATAGCATAGATTTATGATATCTAGCTGTTGGGTCCGGAACAAAAATGCCCCCAAAAAAATTATTTTGAACCAAAATACCCCAACAAAAAAAAATGTTATAAAAGTTTTGACGACAACCATGTGCTTTACTACGCTAAAGCACTTAACCATAACGGTGCGATATCCTTTATGTTTTTATGTGATAACTATAGCTTGCCTTGGGCACCTATAACGCTTATTTATATAACAATTATTCTCTCATCTATAGCGCAGTAAAATACCGCGCTATATCCTTCCACATAAACCGTTGGGTTCCACCACCGGTCCCTCCGGATTTAAAAAAAAAAAATAGAAACCGCCATTGACGAAAAAAAAAGGTGATCCCACATCCAAAAACGTCATTTTCTATTAAATTTCGTCCGAAAAGTTTAGATTCCTCTATATTCAAGTAGAGAGCAAGATTCTAAGTTAATTTTGGGGAAAAGCCAAATTGTTTTACAACTCGATTAAAATAACTTTACAAAAAATCTTCGATTAAGGTTTTCTACTATGAACTTTTGTTATTATTTTGTTATATACATTATATTATAAGCATGCTTAATATTTAATTCTTGCTATTTTAAAAAAAAAATCAATTTTTTTTTCTTGTTCGGACTAGTCAGTGGCTTTTGCCACTATTCCGATTTTTTTTTTTCGGTTTAATTCATTATTTGTTAAATGTTTATGAATTGTTAATTTGTTAAATGTTTATGAATTTTTAATTTGTTATATGTTTATGAGTTGTTAATTTGTTAATTATTTATGAATTGTTAATGAATTATTATTTTGTTAAATATTGATTATGAATTTATTAGTTGTTAAATATTGTTTATGAATTGAAAGAAATTGATTGGTAATGAATTATTATGTTATTAACACTTTGTTTGGATGATTGTTATGTATTGTTTTGACATTTTTCGTATTGTGTCGTATTGTATAGGACCAAATCAGTGGTTACATAAAATAGGACCTTTCGTTGTTACATAAAAATAATATTAAAGTAACAATCAAAATAAACATTGTATTTAAATTAACAACATAATATAATACAATAGGTAACAACCATCTAGATAAGTTGTAAATGATTATGAATTGTTATCTATATAATTTTAAAAGCGTGAATATATATATGTTAAATAAAAAAAGATTATCTTAAAAAGAATAGTTAAAGTTCTTCTTTTCATAAATACATAAGCTAGCAAAAAAAATAAAGTTTGTAGGAACATATGTAGTCGACGAATATCTTTCTTTTTAGTTTAATTTTATCGTAGCTGTGTTGGCTATTTGGTCAACTAAAATATATCACATATTCAAAATAGAGTTCTAAACAAAATAATGCGCCGAATTTCGATTCTCAAACTAATTAACTTAACAAGTCTTTGCCATCACATAATTCAAAAGTAATTAACTTAAAAGTCTTTGCCATCACATATGTGTCCTTACTATCACATATTAAATTCTATCGTATATCCCATGTTAATTATTCACAAGATATAATACTACATAATTCACATATTCCATACAAATTATTAATTAGTTAATATAATTTATCTTTCATTTCAAGAATAATGACTAATTTAGTTTTGTACGGCACGGACCTCTTTCATGGATCCGAATGTTCCCCCGCCGATGATTGCAGGGCCCCTCGTTCACCCGGGACCCTCTCGATAGATTAGTATTGTCTTTGCAAGACAATCATATGTCGACTTATTAGGGCCTACTATAGGGATATCTGCTAGGCTCCGCCCGTGAGGCTGCAGAAGCTTGAACTCTTTACGCGAGCACCCCCACCCTCGCGTCTTGGAGATATTGTTTCGGGACGGCATCTACCGTTGCGTGTCCGTTAGTCGGTACGGCCACGATTGGGCGCTCATCGCGCCACCATGGCCGTTGAGCGGTGGAGACGAGACACACATACCTTCCATCTTCGCACCGGCGAGGCCACGATTACACTTCTCAGACGGGAGTCCTCTTTGGATTGCGGGTAGATGGAGAGCCACTATACACTCGGTGGGAGCCTCCTCCCGGTCGGACGTGGCTGAGGCGTCGAGTTATTAGGCTCACCCACTTCGTGCTCGCTGTTTCCCGGGGCCAATTTCGGGACGAGTCGGGTTCGATTAGTGCACTGCACTTATTTGGAGGGTCTTGATCCGGGTTGATACGGCACCCGCGGACGGCTGTTGATCGTCGTGCCCGTTTGTACCGCTATTATATTCGGGGGCATCTTGTTCCCGAACTCATCGGGTGCCTTTGTCGCCTTACGTTATTTGATTTTCTTGGAGCATGGACCGGACCGGGGGAGACTACGAGGGGGGGGGGTTTTGGCGTATCTTTACGAGATGCTTGTGCCGAGCGTCTATTGGTGTTGTCGAGACGTGTGTGGATTTTTTGCTCTTCTCCGGAAATATTTTAAGTGTGCCTTCCTTTAATGTAGACAAACCTTCGAAATGACGACTTAAAAATCGTATTTTCTAATATCGCTTACAATTATGGGCATGGGAGAGGATGCGCTTTTTCAACCGTACCTAGGCATCACCTCGAGAGATTGACATGCCTTATGCGAAGGTGGACAGCGGGTTTTGATCGGGATGTGGATACGCGCCACAATATTCTACCATTCCGGAGCCGGAACGATCACATGACGGACGATGCGATAAAACAATTTAAATTTACATTAATAATTTAATTAAACGTCTTTTCGACTTGGTGATTACTGATTTGTATGTATATGTTATGCGGCTATTTATATATGGACGCCGTCTGTCGCTATATTAGATGGTTTCTTTGGCCTTCGTGGGCGAGTCGGGGGGTTTGGAGGTCGCGGTGTCCATTGATACACACGACATCGTAGAGGAGCACATGCCGGCGTGTCTTACGACGGTTTGGGCATACACGTAGTATGCCCCACGACGTCGTATGAGGCTCCGACACTACCCGGCGGGACGATTGGGCTACCGTTGATGATGATTTTACGCTTTCATGGATGTTCGGCTCCACGTTGGGAGAACGGGTTGGGCACTTTAGCGGTGGTCGGCCATTTGACTCCCGTTGTCGAGCATTACACGCGCTCGGTATCATCGAGATCACACGCGCGATTGATCGGCAACCAGACTTGCGTCCCCAAAGGGATGTAGGATACTCGGCACTCGCGCGGCGTACGAGGCATTGGTAAGTTTATCGTATTTAGATTTATTTAATTGCATTAATTGTTACGTTTTAAAAAATAACTTTTTTTTTTTAATGAACACAAATGCGGTGGTGGCGGGCGCACAACGTTTACGCATCTTGGGGTTAGAGCATATGCCTTGCACCCAGGCTTGCGGGGCTTGCGGCGGAGATGGTACGGATATCGGAGGATGGTATCCGACGGGCGGGGTGAAATTAGACGCGAGGGAGGAGCCTATTCGGAAGGCGACTGCTTCCGGCGGACGCCGAGAGGAGGACGGTGCTCCCGAAGGAGGGCGGCCGTGCTTTGCAGAGGCCGTCTTTGCCGCCGCGCGTAGAGGCCGCGGTGCTTCTTGCTAGAGGACACTGGTAGTGGAGGACACCATCCGGTAGGTGAGGCGGATGAGGCCGATCCCATTCCAGAGGGCGTTCACGGTCTAGTCCATTCGCACCCGTTCCAGGCCGGTGGCAGCTCACCTGGGGACTCACCTAAGTTTACGCCAACGCTCTTACTTGCTGAGATACCCGGATCATCATCACAGCCAAGCCAGAATGCATACATGGAGGAGCGTGATAACGTTGATTGTGCGGCGTTACGCGCTTCATTAGTCGATGAGCGGCTCGTGAGGAATTTAGAGGGACCCGCAGATTCTTAACTTTGATGAGTTTTTGATCTATTAGTATTTGAAATACTTATTTATTCATTTAAATTATTTATTTAAATATATATATGTTACTCATTATTTAGTAATATTTTATATTTTAGGATTCGGCAACGGCGGTCCACAAGAGCCACCCACTCGTGCGTTTTCTCATGGTCCGCGAGCTAACGGTGTCTTCCCATATGACCACCGAGCCATATGTAAGCTTTTTATTAAAATTTCTTTATTCAATATAAGGTCAATATTTAATATATATATATATATATATATATATATATATATATATATATATATATATATGTATTTGATTATTTAAAGTACTTATTTTAAATATGTATGTTACTTATTATTTTATTTTTTTGATATTTTAGGATTCGGCGCCAGTGGGTCCACAGGAGCGACCCATTCAGGAGCATTCTCATCAGCCTGCCGAGGCAGAGGTGTCTTCTCATGAGACTACCGAGGCGCATGTAAGTTTTTTTACTTAAAACTACTTTTATTCAATATAAGGTAAATATTTATTTAATTTTTATAACCTTTACTTGGACTTCGAACGACATCGTCCGGGAGACTACCTCATATTCACCACCATACCTATCTCAGAGCCTACGGACCCATCTCGAGGGCCTACTCGTGCGCCCGTTGACACACAGGTTTGATTAAATAAATAACGTTAATGTATTCAATATAAATAAGAAATGGTACTAATTATTATATACTTTTCGAAGTTCATCCTTCGGCGCACCGAGATGGCGACTCCCGACGAGGAAGAGGTCGAGTTTCCGGACCCGAGCTCGGCCCGAGGTTCGAGGTGCCGGCGGGAGCGGATCCCCGAAGAAGCACGTTCTAGTCAAGGGCGCCGGGCCGGGGGAAGAGGAGATGATCATGACTTGGAGCGCCTATTATTAAGAGGAAAAAGGACGATGGAGACGATGGCGAGGGCGGTGGGGATGGCATGAGCCTTAGGCCTAGGGATAGTCTCCGGCATACTACATGTGGGACCCATCCTCGATAGTGTATACATTAGTGTTATACAATTTATCGTAAATATTTTATATTTTTTGCATATTTATACATATTATCTTAGTTTTTATTATTGTTTATAGTTTCACATCCTAAATTGATAAAAAAAAAAAAAGGTGATACATTCGAAATAAAGTTAAGCATTAATTTAAAAATAAGACGAAACCCTAAAAGATAAATAACGTAAAGCTAATGACTACAAGTCTTCAAACAAAAAAGGACTTTGAGCACTTTTCAACCACTAAAACGACAATCTAAAGTATTGCGTATTCTTTATGTATTGAGCCTATCTTATTAATTGTACAAATATAAGTAGGGTTCTATATAAAATATTGACGTTCCGGAGTCTCAAAGCATGATTAATATACGGCTAAACTACGTAAAAAGGAGTGAAAATGGAATGAGAGTTAGGAAAACGGTGGACTAATATAGCGCAGTAAAATGATGCGCTATAGATAAAACCAATTATCTATAGCGCATTATTTTACTGCGCTAAAGGTCCTTTTCAAGTTAATTCCTATAGCGCGAAAATACCGCGCTAAAGCACTTAACGGAGTTACAGGTTAACGTGCTTTACCGCGCTAAAGGTACTTTTGTAACTTTTTTTTTTTTTGTTGGGGTATTTTGGTTCAAAATAATTTTTTTGGGGCATTTTGGTTCCGGTATATCTGATTTCTTGTATTGTTTTTCATTTTCTACTATTGCTGTGTGATAAACCAAGATTAATAAATTACATGAATGGTATTTCCTTAGACTTTGGCTTTGTGGTTTGATTGGAGTACCTCCTTCAAATGGTGTCCTACCACAGTCCCCTATACATACAAAAAGCCTGGCTGTTCTCAAGAGAGAGGTAATCAAAACTAGCATATAGATAAACATCCGAGTGAGTAATCACTCTGCAGTTTTGTTTCAATGAATAAAGAGATATCATGTTCCATCTTTTAAAATCAATTCACCTAAGAAATGGTAAAGGCATGAAAGATAGCTGCCGTTTAGGTTAATCCTCTGTTTAAGAAGATTGAGAGACTTCTAGACAGTTGTGGATGCAATATGTTATCAGTTAGTAAAGAGTTTTTTCATTCAGTTGATTATGTATTTATGCAATATTTGTAAATAACAGATTCCAAATGAGCATTTCATTTAACCGGTTATTCGGTTAATGTTCAGTTCTTTCTCATTTCTATATGTTAAGTTATTTTTTTTGCTAAAGCGGAGTCAAAATTTCATCAAGAGATTCAACGTATAGTATGTATGTATTATATATATATATATATATATATATATATATATATATATATATATATATATATATATATATCATAGTGTAATTTTTCAACAAGAAGGTGTAAACACTGCTTTAAGTAAGGTGGCTCATCTTTAATTTATGTGTGATTCTTTATTTTCAAGCATTCAGCTAATTATTGAAAGTGAAGGCATTAGTTGGAGAAAATATTTTAGTCTTCTATTCTCTGTCTTAGATTTTTCATAGGCATCTCAAAGCCTCTCTTACTATTTCTGCAGTTTGAGTTTATATGTATTTTTTCCCCTCAAATTTCATATACTCATCACACACATTTTGTAATATTATTATGCTCATGTCTTTTTGTTTGTCAAGTTCCTTTTTGATTATTAAAAGTTAAATTTGAAAACTAAACTATATCATTTTTTATGTTCTAATAGTGTTTTTTTTTTTTTTGGTTAAAATGTTCTAATAGTGTAAAATTTAAATACTAAAATATCAAACTATGGATAGCTAACACATGATCATGCTATATTTTATAGATACAGTCATATTTATACAATTCAATTATTTTTTATCAAATTCACAAATGAAACGACTCAAAATTTTGAATCAGGCGAAAGGTAAAAGTTATGTGCTATTGACATATAGAGAAGGAACAACTGTCAAGATTGAGTACTTAATATATTAAAAGAATTGCATAATTAAAGTCGTTCAAATATTACTTTTCAAATTCATCTGGTAGCAATTTTTTAATATTTTTGTGCTTGCAATAACCATAAATATCTAGCGAATGGGACCAAATTCATTAGTTTAAACTTGCATTTTCCCCTTCTATTTTAGTGCACTTCATTGCACACATAATATAGTATTTTTAACATATATATACTATTTAGCATTGGATACATGTGTTCGAGAACTAGTTTACTTCATATGGAGTAACATATTAAACTACTTGAATAGTGTAAAATCTCATTTATAAAAGGCTTAATGCATATGCAGCCCCCTAAAATTGTTCGTTTTTTTTTTTATTTTAAGCGCACCAAGTCATGTTGTTCCAGGAGCCCTTGACCTTAAGTGTGTCTATGAAACACAATCCGACTTACATAACATAAATGGTGAGTTTCATTTTTTTAGCCTTGCGTGTGAATGTCAATTCGCATCCTAGGTGAAAAATTCAACCAATCAAAACACCCCACCCATTTTAATTATACACATAAGCGATTAAGTTTTGATTTTGGTTTTTTAGTTTTCAGTTTTAGTTTCTTATTTTTCAGTTTTTGATTTTTCAATTTTAGTTTCCAGTTTGGGCTTTTATTTTCTAGATTTAGTTTTTAGTTTTTAGTTTTTATTTTCAGTTTTAGTTTCCAATTTTGACTTTTTATTTTCCAATTTTGTTATTTGATTGGTTAAAGTGGTGGTTGTCACTTGTATAACACTGTAGCATACTTCTTCTTATCTAATGTGTATAATTAAAATGGGTGGAGTATTTTAATTAGTTGAATTTTTCACATAAGATGTGGTTGACATTCACGCGCAAGGCAAAAAAAAATAAAACTCACCATATATGCTTTGTAAGTCAGATTGTGTTTGATAAACATACTTGAGGTCAAATTCAGGGGTTCAATAGAAATCGCACTTGATTGAGATGTCAAAATAGAAAAAGGTGCAAATTTAGAAGCGGCATGTGCATTAAGCAGCGTAAAGTGTAAACTGGTGATTTGATTGGCTACTGTCTCTTTATGTCAAAGTCATTGGCACTGTTTAAGTACATGGTTAACAATATGATTATTGTAGTGATTTACATCAATAAGTCCATCTACAACCCTGCAAACATTACATATGAGTACAAAATGTGTCATATTGATATTGACTTATTGTCCTTTTCTCTCCAAAAAACACTTTCAACGGATATAAATTGTTTTACTTTCAACAAAAATCCAAACAATATGGCAGGAGTAGAAGGGCAAATGCTAGTAATTGCATTCCAAAGTTAGTTTACGTACATATTTAATGATTTTTTTTTCCACATATATCATATGATTTGGATCAAAGCTATTGAATTCTGGTACCCATAGGTGAGAATCACTCTTTTTGTTTGATTTTATTGAGCACCTTATCCTTTTTAGTTTGTCCGGCAAGGGATGGCATATTTCTAGATTTATAAACAAATTAACTTTTAAATTCACTTTATTTTTATTGAAATAATTTATAGCCAGATAATGATACAAGGGTCATTCGCACAAATGTCCTTATTCGGGGGTGGTCTTTAATTTTTGCCCCTCAAATTGCTGATCTTTAATTTTTGTCCTTCGGCACTTTAAGTGGCCAAAAATACTCCTGAGATTCGGGTTCGAACCCTAGCAGAGAGAAAAAAAAAATCGCAAGGCAGAATTTCGTAGCAAATTAGGCTTAATCGGGCAAAAAGTTATGCCTTAGGGCATAAGGCATAACTTTTGTAGAATCCCAGCAGAGTAAAAAAAAAAAAATTGTAAGGCAAAGTTTCATAGCAAACTATGCCTATTTGGGAGTAAAGTTATGTCTTACGGCATAGTTATGTAGAAATAAAGTTATCTTAAGAACTATGACTTACGACATAACTTAGAACTACAAGGCATAACATTTACCTTAAGTCAGAACCCTCGCGAAACCTTGCCTTGCAGTTTTTTTTTTTTTTTTTTTTTTAATTGAGTTGGGGTTCAAACTCAGAACCTCGAGGCATTTTCGGCCACTTTTTTAGGCGAAGGTCAAAAATTAAAGACCATCAATTTGAGGGACAAAAATTAAAGACCAGCGCGACGCAAAAATTTAATGATACAAATGTCTATGACTTATTTTGGATCACAAATTTACAAATTTAAGAAATCTTTTTTTCTTTCTAGATTTTATATGCAGCGAAACAACGACACATAAATTGAAACCGAAGAAATATTGGGGAGGTATGCGATCTATTCATGGTAAGGAAAAAAAGGTTAAAATGAAAATTTTGAGTTGTTTTAAAAGATGATGGTTCATCAATGTTTTTTGTATTGAAGTCGACAATCTGTGGCCCAATTGAAGTTAGAACCTAAGCCCAATATGGAGTAAGCCCATATTTTAAGATTTTGGCCCATATTTGCAAAGAGGCAGTAATAGAGAAAATAGTTCCTTCTGACTTTTCTTATTTCTTCTTTTTCTTTCTTAAAGTCTTCCTTTTGGAAGTGAAACCCACTGCCTGAATGTTTTATTTTCTATAATCAAGGGATATGATAGAATGGTCGGAATTCCTTCATTCTTAATTGGAGGTTTCGGTTTGAGCCCTAAAAATAGAGAATTTTTTGGGAGAGAGCGTTCTGCCACCTTAATGGGCCAATTCGGTGTGTACAGATGGAGTCAGGATTAGAAGTTATTTGCCACTGAACCTACAGTTCGCTATAATACTGGGTCCGAAACGAAATATTTATAAATATTCAGTGGATTTCCTAACCCACTAAATTTTCTGAACCTGTAACTGATAATGTAGCTTCATCTTTGCTGGTGCGAATTCGAATTAATTGGATCAATAGGCTTTAAATATTAGTAGCTTAAATATTTATGTCCTTTATTTATCATTGTGAAGAGATTTTCTAAAAATCTCAAAATTTTCATAGATACCTTTGGTAAGAAGTTTTCTAGAGTGAATCCCACTTTACCCCCCTAACATTTAAGGGTTGGGAAACGATAACCCCCTCACATATTGAATGGGAACAATAACCCCCCTATTTAATATTTTCCGGTGAGAATCTTTTTTTTTAATAAGGGTGAAAATCATTTACTCCCCCAACTATCTTTAAAAATCAAACTTTCCCTCAACTTTGAACAATAGACATTCTTCCCCCTTTATCCTAATTGACTTTTTTAAATGCCTATTTGACCCTTTACATTATCAACTTTTGTCTTCTTTTTTTTACTTCTTTAAAATCATGATATTTTTCATTTTTTTAATTTATGTATTATAACAAATAAATATTATCTTACAGTCGAAGAAAAAAGTGAGAATACTAATTGAGTATATAAGTTAATGATGTTTTATAATAAAATAAATTAAACGAGAATAACAAAAAATTAATTTTATTAAAAATAATAAAAACTTTAATATTTATTTATACAAGTGAAAAATGGTTCGTCATAACTTTATAAATATATTTATATGCAGGTAATGCAAAAATAAAAAATAGAGGTAAATTTTTTTAAATGATTTATTTATACTGTAAATGAATTTTATTATACAAACAATAGAGAATAAGAGAGAAGTGAAACTTAAATATACACACATGCATGTACATACATATATATACTTACTGCATATAATATTGAACAATCATAAAAAATAGCATTAGATTTTGTTACAAATTCATAAAAGTATTATTCTACTTATAATGTTAATGAACTTAAATAAGAATCTATAAATACCTACATTAAAAAATAATTATTATATATAATATAAAAATGTATTACATAAATGGAGGATTGAAAAAAAAAACAAGGATGAAATAGTCATTGCATAGAATAAATGGGGGAGAATGTACATTGTTCAAAGTTGAGGGGGAGTTTGATTTTTAAAGCAAAGTTGGAGGGGGGGGGGGGATATTTTTAACATATTTTTTTTTTTCAAGTAGCTGTTATACATTATTTTCAGCGGAATAGGTGAATCATAATAAGAGATATATATTTTTGTATTTAATTCTAGAAAGAAAAAAAAATCTTTATTAAAAAACAAAAGATTTTCATTTTTAATTCAATATTTTTTTAAGTAGGAGGGTAAAGTTATACATTATTTTCTTTTGGGGTGGTCTTTAAATTTTGCCATCATAATAAATCTTTAAATTTTTGTAAAACCCATGGGTTCCGGAGTTCGAACCCCCGACAATCAATTTTAAAAAAAAAAATCGCAAGGTTTAGATATATATTTTTGTATTTAATTAGAAGAAAGAAAAAAAAAATATCTTTATTAAAAAACAAAAGTTCTCCATGCCGCGAGGCGTAAAAATATTTGATGCGGTCCGTAAAGTTTGGTAATTACGGGCGGTTATCGTTCAAACCTTCCTTGCAATTTTTTTTTTTTAATTTATGTGAGGGGGGTTCGAACTCAACCTCATGTTTGAACGCAAATTGCAGAATGCGAAGAGCAAAAATTAAATGTTATTTAAAGAGGGGTGGTAAAAATTTAAAGACCACCCAGAAGGGCAATCCGTGCAAAAAAAATGAATGGGGATTCACTCAGTTTTCAACGGTTGAGAGAAGTAGCAGCATCAAGTTCTCTATATCTTTAAAGGAGTAGGACCAATATACTGAAAAGCTAAAGTAGGTCCCCACATTAAATTTGGGCCCCCTACCCCTAGTCCTACCCCCCCTCCCCGTCCCACCAAGAAAATGTGTAAAGATGGTAATTCTGGTTATGATAACTAATAAAAAGACCTGAAATAGTAGAAACTATGAAAGTTTTGTCCAGTTCTTTTTAGGGTTAAAAATAGTTGGGGAATGAGATCATCCATGACATGGTTCTCACTTCTAACTAATTTGGACCACTTTCCACTATATTCTATATTGGATCCAAGAATGCCTTGTTGCATGCCATAATCCCAATTAATATGTGCATACATATTTTTTCAAGAATTTAAAAACAAAATCGGACATTATTTCAAATAAGTGTTTGCGTATCAAATTAGCTAGTTATTTCAACTTCAAATTTGAAATATGAAAAAACTAATTTTAAGAGTTTTCATTCTCACTTTTTTTTTTTTTTTTTTGCATAATCATGATGTCCAGGATTAGGCTTTACGAGCCGACCGCTACTTTTCGCAAAGACGGTACCGCTCATACTAGATAACTTTGCTCAACAAGGCTTGGACAAATGAGAAAAGATCACCTAATGTTTTGCCTCCACGGGAATTTGAAACTAAGGCGTCATAATTTTCAACTACTTCATTCATCACTAGGCTAACCTTTGGGTGATTTTCACTCACAAAATTCCAACTGTGTTTTCATGTCCAAATACAATTTCAATTTCCAAATATTATTATTTTTCAAATATCAACCAATTCATCTTCAAATGCCTATTAAATTTCTGCTTAACTTTTATATGTTCAAGAACTACATCCATTTTTCAAATTTTAAAGGATGATAAGTAACTTGTTAGAATTAATGGATCAATCAGACTACACTGATTGGCAAACTAAACACTTCTCCCTTCTGCAATATCAGATGAATTAATTTGAAAATGGATATTAGGAACATGTCACTTTCTTTGAAAATATAGGAGACATCCCAATTAATACCTTATACATTAGCATGCCCTAGGCAATTAAGAACATTAGTTACAGGCAACAACCCCTTCTGAATACTTTTCAAAGCTTCAAATTTCCCTTTAACATATTAATGATGACAGTCCTCTCATTCTCACAGAGAGTGTCACTCAACACTCTCTGATACAAGGACTCGAAATAAGCATGTGAAAAGGGAATAGAGTGTGGCAAGAAGGACGGGGAGAGGAATGTATGGGATTCGAGAACTAATTGCGATAAGTGAGGCTAAAGAATAGTAACCGTGACAAAGAAATGTGAAGTAAGAAAAGGAATGACTAAGTTTAGTGGCGGTGTTGTAAGACTTCGGTATTGAAAGATATATAAAGGTAATGGGTCGACGTTGTCGGTGGAAGTTGAAGGTGTGGAATAAGAATTCATGTGGATGTACGAGAAGGATTTGATCTTAGCGGAGAACGAGAATAAATGGAGGGAACGTGCATAGGAGACCGCTCGGTTATAACATCATAAATATAGTTAAGGACCCGATAAATAAGGATGAAGAAAGTAAAAATTGTAAGGATTCTATGCTAAGGGCAAGACAGCATGGACGCACAGCTGCAACGTGAAGGTGTAGTTAAGGAAATTTTTGAGTAAGTGAGCGGAGCAAGGGAGAAAACGAATAGTGAATAGTAAGGTATGGAAATATGGATAGAGGGACGACAAGGACGAAGAAAGTAAAGAAAAACTTCGGATTAGAAGTTTCCGACGTAACACGAGTTGGGAAGAAAGACGAGGAATAAGGTATAGACGAAGACTTCAAAAGAAGTTGGCATATAAGGAACCCGCAAGGAGGGAGAACATATTGTAAAAAAAATGAATACATGAAAGAAGTAGGAACAAGTTGGTGCGGTGGATTAGGAAACATGGAATGAGGACTCGTTCAACGACCATAAGGGAAATAGGGTAAAAGTTAAGGAGATGAAGGAAAGGACGGTATGAAAGGAACCCCCCCCCCCCAGCATCAACGAGACCCGTTCTCTATATCTTTACGTCGGGACATTCGGAACCATGAAAAAGCTAAGGACAAACTATGGGATACGAATTGAGACTTTTGACATCTAAAGTGGTATCGGAAGCCGGTCTGGGGGTTGTCTGCAAAGTCGTGTCGGGCCCCCTACCCCTAGTTGTTGACCCCCCTATGATCGTCCCCGTCTGGAAAATGGAATCTCACCAAGAAGAATGAGAAGCGGTACGGAAAGTTACGGGGACGAGATTGATGTTAATTCTATACATATGTAAGCGTTATGATAACTAATAAAAAGACCTGAAATAGTCTAGAAACTATAAACGATGGCGAACGTTTTTATAGATGCGGCATGGCGATAAAGGTCTCACTTCGGGAATAAGTGGTTACACGTATAAGTGAAAAAGTGGACGTTGAGAAAAAAGGGTAAAATAGTAATTACAAAAGAGGGATGTTACGAAAATGTTTCGGAATGCAGCATCCTCTAGAATATGTAATAAAGGTCATGGGAAGTGGACGCGATTATATCTTAAGGCACTTCTAACGAGGTTAAGCGTGCTCGGTGGACCGATTTCGGGATGGGTGACATGCGAGAAATTTAAATCCCTACAAATGATATTAGAGCTATGGAATGGTTGGAGAACAAGAATGCTCGGTGAAGAGACGAGGAAGTTGCATGGATAGGCCATAATCCCATATATGTATATATGAAGGTGTGGGATATCCCGTATTTTTCGGTGGACATCGAGAAGTGACGGTATGAAAACAAAATCGGACATTATTTCAAATAAGTTGTTATTATTTCACTATAGGTTGAGATTGGAAATTCTAGCGATAGGAAAAGAAAGAGAGTTAGATGGAAAATGAAGAAATCAACTGACGGAAGAAAGAGAAAGGTTCGATGCGTGAAATATGAAAAAACTAATTTTAAAAGAGTTGTATGGGATTCATTGCGATCACTAGTTTTTTTTTTAGTGGCGGTGTTGTAAGACTTAATTGAAAGGTATATAAAGGTAATAGGTCGACATTGTCGAGTGGAAGTTGAAGGTGTGGAATAAGAATTCATGTGAAGTACGAAGGATTTGATCTTAGCGGAAACAGAATAAATGGAGGAGAGCGAAAATTGTAAGGATTACGTGCTAAGAACAGGGTGTAACACTTGCGAAATATGAACGTACAACTACGGCACTAAAGAGGAATAAGTAAGTGAGTTAAGCTCGGAAGGACGAATAGTGAACGAAAGGGTATGGAAATGGGGACAAAATGATGACATAGGCGAAGTAAAAGAAAAAAACTTAGGATTAGGAGTTTTAGTTTTAGACACGAGTTGGGAAGGTAGACAAGGAATAAGGTATAGACGAAGACTTTATAAAAGGACGGTTGGCATGTAAGGAACCCATAATTGGTATCGGAGCCGACGTCCCAGGGGGTTGTCTACATTCATCACTATGGTGTAACCCTTGGGGATGATTTTTTCGCCTCTTAGATCGTGCTATAGATCCAAGTCATAGGAAATAAGATTCCGGATACTAACCTTTGATTTCGGCGAGAAAAATGGCGTTGACGGACGGAAGCGACTACGATTTGATTACCAAGCACGCGAGTAAGTAAATATGAAAATTATACGTCAAGTATGGTTTGACAAAATGTGAAGTTGAACATTGAAAAGGAAAGTAAGCAATTCACGTGTAGTCGTGATGAGCATATGAGGTAAGTCTAATATTTTCAATGAATATTGAGAGCCACAATGTGTGGCTATGATACGATATGCTATGGCATGATATGTGCATATGATGATGGCTACATCCATTTTTGGGATAGTAAGAAATACGAAATTTTAAAGGATGATGTAAGTTTGGAACATGTTTGAAAAAGGTCGTGTCAATATTAATGATGATCTAATCAGACTACACTGATGAGTAGTGACATAGGAAATAAGAGGTCGGTGGAAATATGGTAGTACGGAATTTGGAACGGATCCGATACTAAGAGATGATTAGCAATATAAAGTGATATGATTAAGACCGGGGTAATTTGAAAATTGTGACGATTATGCGTTGTAAGGGCATTTTGGGAATATGTTAAGATTCACTCAATATTGTGTGCTTTGAGGTGAGGTGGACATATAGTAGTGCTAAAGCATCGTATTTCATTAGAGTTCCAAAGTTAAGCGTCTTTGCGCGTGAGACCTGGGTGACCCACATTTTGCGAGAAATTCGATATATTCGGACTAGGACAAATGAGAAGTTAGGGTAGCCTAAGGGAAACTAGAGCGTATATGGTTACAGGCAACACGACTTGCTCGACGAAGAGACGGGGAAGTTCACGGCTGGAATTACTTTTCAGATATTTTGTGGGTTAGTTGATAGTAATATATATATATATGAAGGTGTAGGATATCCCTATGATTGTAACATGTGAGTCCCGGCGAATACGATATAAAAAGCATCAGTCCCGCGAATAAATGGTACAAGTGTTGCAAAGTGGTATTCACTATAGGTTGAGATTGGAAATTCTAGTATAACGAGGAAAAGAGAGAGTGAGTAGATGGAAAATGAAGAGATCAAAGTGACGGAAGAAGAGAAGGTAAGGAACCTCGGTAACTCCCGAGAAAAACTACGGCAAAACACGAGGCTATTGGGGCTTATGAGTTATGAGCCTACTCATAAATATGACTAATTGAGTTGCCTACTCATACTCATAAATAGGACTAATTGAGTTGTAGTCATTACAACATCAAAAAAGAGAAGAAAAAGAAAATATACTTGCATTATATGTTTATGCCATACCATATTAATTTACCGTGACTCATAGAGTGTTTTGTCAAGCTTCTAAGAAGCCAATAATAATAATAATTATTATTATTTTCAATATAAAAAAAGTGTTTTTAAATAGTAGGAGAAGCTGAGAAACTGTAGCTTCTCCCATAAGCACTTTTTAAAAGTTTGACCAAGTATGAATTATTGATCTAATATTAGCAAAAGTATTTTTTTTAAATCGATTAGTCAAATGCAGACGACTACTCTCCAAACCTACTTCTCAAAAGTACTCCTGACAAAAAACAATTTTCAAAATCAGCAAATTTTAGAAGCTTGACCAAACAGGCTATAAGTGATAAAAGCGGGATTAGGGGTGTTCATGGGTCGGTTTTGGGTTAAAACCAAAACCAAACCAATCTAATCGGTTTAAAATTATTAAAACCAAACCAAAACCAAATATAATACATATCCATAGGTTTGGTGGTAATCGGTTTTTCGATTTTTAAGAAAATTGACGGTATTTGTCTTTTTCATACTTTTTTCCTACAATTAGGAGAAAATTTTCTATCCTTTTTCAACTTATATTCCATTATTAACCTTTTATTGTGATGGCTATAGTTTCTTGCATTATGAAGAAAATGTCTTAGGATTCATGATTTAAATTAAGTTGATAAAATTTATAAGAAATACAAAAAAAAAATCTTGATAAATCTCATATAGTTGTTTCTTTGAATAAATGAGTTTGAATTCATAATTATTATTTTTTAAATCGACTTAAGGTATAAAATTCATTAGCCTACAAGAGATAAAATAAACTTTTGCTTAAAAATTATATAAATTATTTAAAAGTATTTATAAAAATTAATATATTGTATATATATAATTATAAAAATTATGTATAAAATTAGTCGATTCAATTCAATTTTTTTCTTCAATTTGCTTTTACTAAAAACCAAACCTAACCCAAGTAAATATCAATTTATTCAATCGGTTTGATTTTGATTTTCGATTTGGATCGATTTTTAACCAAACCGTGAACACGCCTAACTGGGATGATGTATTCTATTAACAGAAGGGGGAACTTGATCAATTCATAGTGGTCTACTAGGTTTAAAGATGATATGCTTCCTTTCATCTAAAAAGAGTTGATAAATGGCAACATACATTTACTCATCATAATAAAAGGACCTAACAACCTCTTACTACGTAGTCACACAAAAGCAACTGATAAAGTCCTAACATTCTATTCCTTTCACATAATACAACAGGTCAAGAAAAATAGACAATGGAAATTTATGTACAGAGTTAGGTACTCCATTAATTTTTATATCAGATGCATCTATCTTTTTCACACACCAAAAAATGGCAACCCATTCTCATTCTTTTTCCAAGTGCCAAAGAGAATCCACTTATCTGCTAGCTATATTTCCATTGTCAAATCTTTTTTATCCCACTAGAATTGTGCACGACAATTGCTCGACCTTATCATTTTGAATGTGGCGTTTCTATTTAGGCGAGCACGTACACTTTGAACGTGTTTCCGATAGTGCCTGAAAAAAATTTAAAAGAATGTAGTCATTGTATATTAGTTGAAGCGAGAAATGTGAATGGAAAGAATCCCTTTGTGTTACTCATTGTTCCCTTTTTGGGATATACCTTGACTTGTGTCTCTAGTTCTTTAATGTAGTCAGCTGCAAAGTCCAACATATCAGCTGTGTTTGTTTGCTGCAAAGAAATTGGAAAAATAAGAGAAGCTAAATTTCAACAATATTCTATGTTGCTCCGACTCTCCAAAAATGTAGCCACAGCCGTGTTGGATCCTCCGAAAATGCACTACCTTTGGAGGATCAGACACGCACCCGTCGGCGTTTTTGTAGAACCGAGAAACATTCATATTTTGGGAAAAATTGGTAGTTAAGATTACCTTGTCCATGTTGGGGACAAGCTCTTGCAGCTTCCTCATTCTTTCACTTATTCGCGTTCTTCTTACCTAAGATCAGTAACAATTAAATAAGTACTTGCTTAACCTATCTTTCATACGAGGCTAGGTTAAACAGATTTTGAATTTAAGAGAACCAGATTTTTTTTTTCAGCTGTAAGATGTGTGTACCCTTTCGGCGATGCTACGAGGATGAGTGGCACAACCTCTCTTTGCTCTGACTTTACAAGGTACTGAATCTTGCAAGAGTTTCTCCATGGCGGATAACTCTGCGGAGGTTTGAGGTAAACTCATTTGAGACAATAGAGGGGGAGGACGAGCTCGACCTTCACTGCTCTGATTACCAAAACCATGTATGCATGAGATTAATCAGGCGCAAAGATGACGTCAAAACAACAACAATTACTACTACAACTAATTAGGCTGACCGTATGAACATGCAATATTTAGGCCTGTTTTGTTTCAATACAGGTGGCAAAAGAACGACGAATGTGATTAAAAATAGTGCAGTCAGACCTCTCTATAACATCTATCCTCTATAAAAACAGTTCACTAGAACGGCCAACTGTTTTTCTGAAACTGACTTTTCATGTTATATGTTATATCATATGTTCTACAACAATATTCAACAAAAAAAATATTAGAACAAACGACAATGTTATAGAGGTTTGACTGTACCTGATTATCAGGTGCATTTACATTGGAGAATTGCCCGGCCTCATCATCTTCTGGCACTTGTAGGAAATCATCAGTCAAAATTTGTGAATCATCCCAAGTAGGCATTGGGAAACCTGTCATGTAACTCTCATCGTTTTTATGGCCTTTACCAAAACTTTCATTGCCTTGTCTGCTCTCTTCTATGCTTTTAGCTCCAAATTCGGAGATTGGAGCTAATAGCCCCGAAGAATGAGGTTGTCCCGATGAGAGAGCCACTTGACTACTACCAGCTCCATAATTCCCCATGCCTCTCAATGCACCATATTCTGTCAATTGCTGAAAAAGTTTTAGAAACAAACTCAAAACTCTAATGTCAGATCAAGACAATTGAAATGACCACAAAACTTCTATTTCAGATTCATCACTTACTTTTGTCCCTCTTTGTGTAAAGAATTTTTTACATTTCCTAATTTTGTTCTTTGTTTAAAAGGGCAGCCCGGTGCACTAAGCTCCCGCTATGCGCGGGGTCCGGGGAAGGGCCGGACAACAAAGGTCTATTGTACGCAGCCTTACCTTGCATTTCTGCAAGAGGCTGTTTCCGCGACTCGAACCCGTGACCTCGTGGTCACATGGCAACAACTTTACCAGTTACGCCAAGGCTCCCCTTCAATTTTGTTCTTTGTTTACCAAAGTATAATTAGTTCAAAGAACATCTCAGCAAAATGATAATCTATGCTGTTCTCCTAGCTAATATCTGTAATGTAAACAAGGAAAGGCTTGCTGTCAATTAAATTTTAATATGTACCTAAGCCGGTAAACGGAATATATCGAGTATCTAGTGGCAAAAAAATGGTTGCAGCGCCTCTTTTCTCTTCTAAAACTAATTCAGTTATCTTCAATGAAGTGATTTGCATATGCAAGGATGCTTATTTTCTAGGTAGAGCTGAATTATAATAAAAATAAATTCTTGGCACAGTCCACAAAATGCAAGATTCAAAATGAACATTTAGACAAATAAATGAGCTTAAATAAATCTACACATAAATCTAAAAAAGCATTCCCATCATCTGCATTTAGCTCACTAGTCAAGATAATAAGAAAAAATCAGTAGCAACAATGTTTAACCAAGACAATGCATACCATGTTCAATATTAACTTGTGCAAAGAATCCAGCAGGCGAACTGTTATAACGAGCAAGATTCGAATTACTACTACCAGCACCAAATCCACCATCCATTTTCGTCTGGTTCAAACGATTAGAATCTACTGAACCCAAATATCTGGAAAAACTATCCATTGCTGAAGTAAAGTCTGCTGAATTTTGATTTTGTTGAGCTTGAGCTTGATTTTGATAATTCATCTGCGAAGCCAATGAATAATCACTATTCTGCTGAGTAATTTCTTGTTTCACAGGTGCAATAAACTGTGCATTCTGATTCATCTGCTGTTGCTGAGCTTCAAGTTCTTGTTTCATATTGCTCATTGGATTTTGCTGAATTTGCTGAGTATCGCCAATTAGGCCATTCGGATTCAAATCTTGAGGACCAATATTAGCTACAAATCTATCAAAAACTTGCTTTATACCAGTATTATTCGAAGCGCGAGGATTGAGCAACTGATCAAAATCATCTCTTGCATAACCACAATTCCCACCACCACCACCAGCAACAACACCACCTGGATTATCATTACTATTCAATAGGTTGGAAAAATAAGAACTTGGCGCGGATCGATATCGAGTTAAACCAGATGTCATTTGTTGCTGCTGATTACTTCTATGATCCATACTTTAAATACCCAAAAGAATTCTCTTTTATTATGCCTCAACAACTACTACTAATATGCCTCAATCGCAAACAAACTGGTGTCGGCTATCTGAATCCTCACTGTTCATGTCGCTCCATTTGCGAATTATCCCTTCAACTACAACAAAATAATGCCTTTTCATTAGGAAAATTAAAGAAAAAGGAACAAAATGATACTGTATGCAGCTCAGATCCACAGGCTAGGATACCAAACATATACAAATAACTTAGAAGAATCTAAAGAACAAAACTGTTTAATAATGTGTATACATAAAGTGGTACCTACCAGCTTTAAATCTTGAATTTGCTTCTTTGTACAACAAACACCAATCCCATTCTCATAAATAAAATAAAATAAAAAATAAAAAATGAAAACCTCAAAATTGAAATGCTCTTTTTCAAACAAAAAGTAGACTTTCCAAAAGGGTAACTCAATTTCCCTTCCAAAAAAATCACAAGAATTTCAAGAACAAAAACCCCAAAAGCTCAAATTTTTCATATGTAAAGTAGCAAAAGAAAAGCTATGGGGGCTAAATTTCAAGAATCAAGAACATAATGTGATAAAACTGTAGCTAAGAATTGATAGTGAGCTAAAAGCAACAAACACCCCAAAAAGCTCAAATCTTTCACATAGGAAAGTACCCAAAAAACAAAAACAAAAAACTAAGTGGACTAAATATCAAGAATCAAGAACATATATATGCATATGCATACAATTGATAAAACTATAGCTAAGAATTGAAAGTGAGCTTAAAAAACCCAAAAAGCTAAAATCTTTCACATAGGAAAGTAAAAAAAAAGAAGGAAAAAAAAAAACTAAGTGGGCTAAATTTCAAGAATCAAGAACATATATGAAAGTGAGCTAAAAAAAAAAAGAAGCAAAAGTTAATTTTATGAGGAGTAGATAAGATTGAAAATGAAATTAGCCACACTATATATAAACATATTCTTGAAACAAGTAAATACAAATAGCTAAAAAAACCAGTACACTAAAAGCAATATGCTGATTATTATTTTTTGTACCTAGAAAATGGATATGGTGGTGACAGTAAGAGGAAGATGAAATATACCCGTGGTGGTTTCGTGGGGGTGGGTTTGTCCGGGGGGGGGGTGGAGTTGGGGAAAAGGTACAGAGCCAATGAGAAGTGTGAAGCAACAGAGAGCTCTAGGGTGTTCTATTCTGTTATTCTATTTTTAGAAGTATATATGATATATGATGAGTATTTATTACATTTGCTTTTGACATATTAATTAGCATAATAATAGTGGCGGAGCCAGAATTTTCATTAAGAGGGCTAAAATATAAAGAAGTAAATTCACAAAAAAGTTAAGAGTTGTCAATATGTAATACATATATATAAAAAGAATTTTTTTTACATAACTATACAGTGTAATTTTTTTATAAAGGGGTGTCCCTCAACTACATGTGGCTCCACCACTGACTATAAACCTTATGCAATTAATTTTGGGGGGCTTTGTTGTCGTGGTGGAATAAATATGATCACTTGAAGTTCTAGTAGAGTCCTGAAAATAAAAAATAAAAAAAGAAAATTGGTAACAAGTACTTTTTTTAATGAGTCTTAGGTAAAGCAAATTCTAAATTAGACTAGGCTTCAATGCGGGTATATGGTTGGAAACCAAAAGAAAATTTGAGGAAAAGGGCCTTCTTTTGGTTTTCATGTTCGCTATTCATATTGGATTGACTAAATTCAAATTCATACTGAAAAGTCCCACATTATGGGGTTAGAGCGCTCCTAGACAAAAGGAACTCCATACACGAAATTCGAACCTGAGACTTTTAGCTAAGGATGAAGGAGTATTTACTATTCTATCATAACTTTATTACAAAGAAAACGTTGTCCAAATCTTTTTTTTTTCCCTTTTTTGCAAAAACTTTTTGGAAAAATTGAAATATATTATTCAATCAAAAGTCGCCAAATAAAAGTTTTTCAAGAACGGTTGAAATTTTTTCATGAAAGTTTATTTTATACGGTTTTTTTTTAAAAAAAAAACAAAGGCCAAGTTTCTCTTTCGTCTCAATAATAATTATTGTATTCAAATTACAAGATTTAATCCTTCTAAACTTTTATGTGAACTAACCATCTTATTTCGTACTTTCTAAAGTAAGCTTTACATAGTCAGAAGCTAAATATAAATTGTTATAACTTACTGTTTTGTCTGAATAAAATGATTGTGATTGAAAAAGTTATTTGATTCTTCAAATAATGATTAATGATAGTAATATAGAAAATGGGGTGGCGATGATAGTTTATCAGTTTTTATTTCAAAGAAAAATGGAAAATAATTCATGATTTAAACACTTTTGTCTATGCAAAACTTTTGGACCACATTTGAGTTGACCCCTGAGCCCTTAAATAGGAAAAGAGAAAGAAATCCATCCTTGTAATTTTTGGAAAGAGTTTTGACTGAATGAAGTTGAAATAATTGACAAAATCAATAATATTTAAAAGAAAAGCTGTTGAAAAATACAAATAAAATTAAGACAAATTCATTTCAGAAGGAAAATCTAAAGTATACGAAAAAAGAGTTTAATTTTGGTATATATCGGAGGTGTAAAACCTTTTATTATTAAATTTCTTCTTAAACTTTAACGTACAAAAAAAAACCCGAAATATAGAAACAAAAAAAATTGCAAAATTAATTAAATTATCCCAATGAAACTAAGTTATTTTTAAAATAAAATTTAGAGTTTTATTTCCAGAATAATTACAAATATTTGCAAGAATCAATGTTACATCCAAAACGCTATACTAGGGTGTAAGGTGATTAGAATAATTAGCGTGCTAAAATATAAAGATACCTTTACTTTTTTAGAAAAAGTGATAAACTTTTATAATTAAAAAAGTGATTTGTCTAGGCCACCATGTACACAGGTGTACGCTCTGTGATAGGCTTAATTAAAATATTCCTTTTTACTTAATATTTAATCAATTTGCGTTGAATAAATTAAACACTTCTTAGACCATTACTTACAAGGTAGATTTGGTAATCTATTAAAGTATGTGAAGTATGACAAGGACAACTATAATAAGAATTAAACTCCTTTAATATCGGAGATTAGAGTTGGAAGTAAGCAACTTTTCTAAATTAATTCCTTCTGGTTTTGTCTTTATTTGGCATGTTAATTAGAACTAGTTAAATTTACGAGGCGCACAAAAAAGTATTCTGTGAAATTGAACAGTTTATTGGATTATGTTTGAATCGAAAAGGTAATTAGTTGGCTGATAAGATATCATATTATTAAATAATTTAAAGTTTTTTTTTTTAAGAACCGATGATCTTTTGGAAACAATTACATCTTCACAAAAGGTGAAGATTTACGATACCTAAATGCGCATTATTCTCTATGGGCACTACTTGTGAGATTACATTATTTACGTTATTGTTGTTGTTGTTTTAAAAGAAAAATCTGTAGTATTTTCACTGTTCTACAAACCACTCAAAATTCTAACCAATGAGTTAAAAGTGAATATATTTTATCATCAAAGGGAAAGGAATTAGGACATTTTACGTTCTCGTAAAGTTGTTCCATGATTTTTGCTCAACTACTCTTTTCATAGATAGTTGTTGTCCTTCATAAATCATAACACACAAGACATAAGACATTCACACCCTGTAGAGAACTTGACTTTTGCTTTAAAAGAAAAAAGGAAAAACAAATAATGGAAAGTTTGACTATTTCGGTCCAACATCTTGGAGGATAGGAATTAAATGCCAAACAAATAACATGAGAATTGAGATTGGAATTAGCCAATCAACTAAAATGACCAATAATAAAATCTTTTTTAACCCTTAATCATGCATCATATGTCTGTTAGCAATGACGGTGATAAGATTTTCATCAAGAAATTTCTGTCCCTCTAGCTCCGCACCTATGCAGATTCAATATCATACAACTCATTCATTTGACCCCTTATAAAATTTTGTATCAAATCTTGTGAACCTATATCCATGATTGAAGCTAAACAAAGAGAAATAAGAGTGCACTATTCATGCGTTATGATAATCATATATATGTAGGGTATACGGTTTTTATTTTTTTTTGTTGGTAAAAATGTAGGGTATACATTGAAATTTTAATTCATACGGTGGTCAAACTAATAGCTGTGCCTTTTGTTTTGTTAGGAATGTCATTAAATTAAGGAAATAAAAAAAAAACATAAAAATGTGAATTAGGAATGATTGGTCGTAGTATGAACCGAAGACTTTAATTCCTCCTACTATAATTTGTTGAATAAATTTTGTTTAAATAAGTGTGTTTGATTTGATATGATGAAAAATAGTTTCTGAAAATATTTTATTTGAGCACCCACGTGGAAAGTTTGTTATAAAAAGACGTCTCATGAAATAAGAGTGAGATGGAAGTTTAAAATACATCATGACTACCTAATTCCCAAAATTAAATAGAAGTGTTCCAAATTATTAATGTTATTTCAAAATCTAATGGGTAGGAAAAAATGTTAACATAATTAGTAAAAACTTACTTCATTGGATTTTACACCGAACAAATGAATGTAAGACATATGTCTTGCATATACACTTTTAGCACTTAACCGTGGTTAAGTGATATGTACTTTTACTTTGATTTATTGATTCTTAAAGTTAAATAATTAGTTAAGACTTTTAATCACTCGATGTACATAAATATTTACCTTAGTTAGCTTCTCTTTTTAAGACTTTCTTTATTAATTTTTTACGATAACACTAGATCCAGTTAAATAGCCACACTTCACTTAGAATCGATCACCACGTCAACTTCGTTTATTCAAAAAAGATGATAAGTCTTTTAGCCACCAAATTCTAGAAATGACTACTACGAGATATGATGAAACCGTAATAGTTCACTCATCCTTAATTCGAGGTTTCGAGATCAAACTTTGAAAATGAATACTCTTTTGAAAGCCGGCAGGCCTATTGTATGCTCCTACTATGCGAATTCGTATTAAATGAGTAACTATATTAATGGAGTCAATAAATTCTGAAAATCGATTATTATAAAATAAATAAAAACAAGAAGAAAAAGACTAATACTAACGTCTAGTAACGCCTTTTAAATAGCTAGGAGACATTTTAGTACGTTATGTGAGGTCCTTATCAATATTACAATCCCCAAACGACGTGATGGAACATCACAAATTTCTGTGCTGGAATTAGGAGTACTAATATTTTTGTGAAGAAGATCTTAAGGTTCACATATTTTTGACGTTTCAAAAAAGCTAAAAGTAACTGTTTTGTTTTTAACAGTAAAGTTAATTTTTAAAATAAAATATCTTCCAAAGAATGAATTACAACCCACAACATGTTTCACCTGAACCCAGAGGAAAAAGATAAGCACCACAATTTTTCTTTCATAGATTTCATAATATCATTTTCATCCAAAAAAAATCTTTTACTTCCTTTATCTCAATTTGTTGGCAGTGCTTAATAGTAAATCGAGTTTAGGAATGAAAAGAAGGTGTTTGACACATAAGATAAATATGAGTGAAATATCAAAGAAACTCTTCATCCAAGTAATAACAAATGCCAATGGCAAAATAAATACTCCCTCCGTCTCAATTTATGTGATACTTTTCGCATTTCGAGAGTCAATTTGACTAAACTTTGCTAAATTAGATTAGATTAACTCAATATTTTAACATTAAAATTTATATATATTTGAAAACTACATGAAAAGTACTATAAATTGCAACTTTTCTCATATCATTTTGATGAAGAAATACATTTTAAATAGTTGGTCAAAGTTCATGCAGTTTGAATTTCGATAAGCGAAAAGTGTCACATAAATTGAGACAGAGGGAGTAATGTAAAAGTTAGCTAGTTTTCAAATATAGAGAAGTGCTGATTTAAGGTTCAAATTAAAGTGGAGGTAAAAATAGTTGGTGATTTCTTTTCATCTGTTAAAGTTTTGATGGACACAATTATCCCAGATCCTTTTGCTGAGAGATAAGAAGTATTCGAGTGAAATTATCGAGTAATTACAAGAACTAGCCGAACACTAGCGTAATAAAAAGAAAAGAAAAAGCACTTGATCTATTTGGATTACAGAAAAGAAAAGGAAAAGAGACTGTCAAACAATTTGGGACAAAGAGAGTAACTTTTTAATTTTCTGAAAGAACTTCAACGTTTTTTTATGTTTGAAATTTGCTTTTAAAATTCCTTTAATTTTATTAATCCTCTTGTCCTTCCAAATTATAATAAAATTTGTGATTGACTTCTTTCTTTGTTCTAATTTTTGAGATTGTTATGAGACAAAGCTTTGCTAGTATATTGCATATTGCTTGAGTCAAAATTCTAATGTAATGGCCAGCAATTAAAGAGAGAAATCTCTTCCCATAGTTGTGCCAAAATTAATAATGCAAAGATCTTTCCACTTTTGGAATTTATCCCCACCAAATCAATTGCTTTCTAGTTTCTAGTTATATCAAAACATAACAGGCAGAAAGAGAGCTGACACTGTAGCCACAGAAGATGGGCTTATTATCTAATAATAATGGGCTGCCCAAGCTTTACCTCTACAAATTGGGCTTGTTCCACAAAACCAAAAGTCCCTTACTAGGAATTTTTACGCGTTATAGCTACTTCTAATACATAATTAGTGGTAATAACTATCTTTTATTTTAATTACTAATAATAATTAAATACTTTTCTAATTTAACTATTATACTACACAGTAATTTTTAAATTACCATTTCACAAATACACCTAAAAATTAGCACCCCCAATCCCATATCCTTTTAATGGTAACAATATTAATCACTTAATATACATTACCATTCTCTCTCTTTTTCATAACTCTTACCTTTTATGATCGTCTCTCTTCCTCTCTTCACCCTTCTGCAAAAATTTCACTTCCATTCTCACCAATCAAGAAGATTCGTCATATTCTTTCTTCTTCTTTTTTTTTTTTTCAAAAAAAAGGAAAAGTTACCCATCTCCTTTGTTTCGTGAAATTTTCGCTATTTGTGTTATTATTCTTCCACAAAATCAACTTGGTGGTGGAAGTGATTATTTTTGCTTCTGCGCCAGGCGGTTATATACATTACACGAGAAGTGAGAGAGAAGTTTTTTACAGAAGACGAAAAATATATGTATTTGTGTATGTTCTATGATATAACTACCAATTATTGTTGTTGGTGGTGTATTTTTGTAAGTTTTTCTATATATTTGTGTATTTTGTTCAAATTAATTCCATCAGCTCATTTAGTTTCAAATACATCACCGGCAAATACATTTTAAGTTTTCATATATTTATGTATTTTGTTCAAATTAATCCCATCAAATACACGGTGATGCAAATTGTTACTCACACAAATACACGTAGATTTAATATAAAATACATTGGTTTGATTGGAAACTTCAAATACATTAGTTATGCTATCAAATACATGAAATAAAAAACGAAATCGATTGAAAACTTCAAATATATTACCACTAAATACATGGTGATGCAAATTGTTACTCACACAAATACATGATATTTAATATAAAATACATGGAGTTTGATTGGAAAACGTTACATTAGTTATGCTATCAAATACATGGTAAATAAAAAACGTCAATATTGAAAACTTCAAATACATTGGTCTGATTGATCGTGTTGTTTTGAAATCACATAAATACAACTTGTTCAAACTAAGTTAATGATTGATCGTGTTTGTTTTGTCAATGTATTTCTTTAATTTGAAATTTGAATTTTTACAACCATATGTAAGGTAAAAATATCTTAATTACTCATTTAATACCACCACATAAATTAAAGGAGTGAAGTTCATTTTTGCCAAACAAATACATGCAAAAACATACACAAATCAACTGATTTTTAGCTACGAATGGTAATATTAAAAAGGGTAGCTACAAATGATTGGAAACTATAATAAGGTAATCATTTGAGAAATTTTACCAAGTATGTAATTGTACAAATACTCGATTTTGGGATCACCGTTTAAAATCATATTGTTCTATCCACTCTAACAAATTCATACATACGATTAAAGTTAGGTTGACATTTTGTCTGAAGTTTTATCTGACTGAAGTTCAATCATTTCCGTGAACTTCAACCATATGTGGCTAAATTAAGTAATTTTTGCACAAATTTCACTCACATATGGTGAAATTCAGCCATTTTTGCCTAACTTTACGCAAAAATACATGAACTTTAGCCATATATAACTTCAGTCAGCTTTGTCTGAATTTAGGCTTTACCAAGACTAACTTTAGACACCGGATATCTGAAGTTGTTCCAAAGTAGATAAACGTGCAAGTTTTAAAGAAAATGGAGTACAAAGTAGATAGCGATGTCCAAATAGGGTATCCATAAAATTTTTACCTTACTAAGCAAGTATGTTTGGGCCATTGTCATTGAGTTGTTCCCTTAAGCACAATCATAGAGATATTAAAATTAGCCCCCAAAAAACGAGGCACAAATGACAGAAGTTCAAGAAGGAAACTTACACTTGTGCAAAGTACAGAACCCAATTTTGTGTCAAAAAGGAGCTCAATTCATCAACTACTGAATACAAATTTATAATATTACAGTTCATCAAAATAAAAAATGAAAGTAGCTGAGCATTTATTTTGACTATGATACATGAAATATTTTCTGATATTACCTGACAAGAAATAGAATGAACATTACATTTTTATTAATCACCAAGAATCACAGCTCGAAAATATTGAAGAATCAGTCAATAAAGTACAAATGCATGAACTCAATCAGCAGGCTTCAAAGAACTCGGGTTAAAAATGTAAGAATGACCTCAATAGCTACTTACTATTTCCGACAACCTTCGAATTTGAACTCCAAATCCTAGAAACTATGTATACTTCCTCGAACTGAATATACCTGCACAAATCCTTAGTCGAAAATTCTCTCCCCGGTTGATAGTACTAGAAAAACGAAAGAACTGAAAACGCAGAGCAACCCCGGAATGGAAAAAACTGATGTCCAGCTTTCCGGACTTGTAAGATCCAACTGTGCGTCTTTAGCAGCTTCGAGTAGTCGACCAGTGAGATCAACACCAACGATACCAGCTAATGTACCAGCTGTATTCGAAACTCCCATAATAATTCCAGCATACCTTGGAGCAATATCCATGTGATTAACTGCAAAACCCGCTCTTCCTAACGCCAAGAAACCAAGAGCCACGGAGGAACAGAACAGGGCCCCGCCAGGTGTTCTAAAGTAAGGTAGAGCCATCAGTGCAAGAGAAGCTATGATGAAACCCACTGTGTTTAAAACTTTTCTGGTTTTGGTTATAGACAAGATTCTCCTCGTGACGAAATGATCCGCGATCACTCCTCCAATATTTGAGAATATAAACATGTTTAAGTAGGGCATCATTTTTGAAGAACCCATTTCTTGAAGGCTGATTCCGAGGCCCAACTCGAAGTATGTGGGAAGCCAGTTCATGAGCACGTAAAGAGCATAATGAAAGGTGAAATTATTCACAACAATTGCCCAAACCGGTAAGCTCATGACAATTCGTTTCCAAGGGATTGTTTGAGTTTTCTCTGATTTCAACTTTGAACTCCCTTTGAGGGGCAGTAAGGTTTCCCCGAATCCCGAGGCAGTTGCTTTCGGATGCTCGGAACGAGGTGGATCGGCTGCATAACTGAACCAGAGTAGGGACCACATTGCACCTAAAGCCGCTTCACAAAGAAATACAGATTGCGGGCCTCGATACTTCACCAGACTAGGAAGCATAAGCATTCCCATAGCTGCACCTAAGTACATTCCGGAAGTCGTAAAGGAAACGGATCTTGATCTTTCATGCGGCGGGACCCACTGTGCAAGGACGGTGTGGATGGACGGAAAGATGAAACCTTGGGCCACGCCGACGAGCAAGCGGGCTATTACCAGGACCATTGTTCGGTTTGGGTCGAGTGGTACAAAAGCACATGTCAAAGACCATAATAGAAAAGAAAGGAGTAGCACCCGCCGTCCACCGATTTTTTGAGCTGCCCAACCACCCGGTACTTGTGAGCACGCATATCCATAGTAAAAAGTTGACAGAATTACCCCTTTGCTACTCTGATTTACTCCTACAGCATCAGCAGCAGCAGTATACGCAATAGAGAAACCCACCCGCTCTATGTAGCAGACGGAAGTGCAGATGAAGGTCAAAAATACAATCAAATAGCGCTTTGGAATTCGACTGCTCCCCATTATTTGCTAGTTTGTAAATGCAAGCCATGCACTAGATGGCTGGAATTTCTGTTGAAGTAATCAACTAAACAGTAATGCTGTTTATGAGGCTTGAAAATAATAAACAGAAAGAAATAGTCAGATAAATAAAATGCAGCTCATTTTTGTAAATTTAACAATATAGAAGTCAAATATTTATGGTAAATCAAATACAGGAGAATACTAGAAACAAGGGATAAAAGCACGGAAGGCAGGGAAAATGCAACTGAAAACAAATGGTACTACTCATTTGCATTTCAACTCAACAATATCACTTCCAGGAAAATAAAACTTCCACTGCAAATTTTAGACTTTCAAATCCAAGTATCTAATAGCCTGTTTGGCCAACTTCTAGGAAGCCAAAGTGCTTACTTTTTTCAAAACGTACTTATTTTAGAAAGTTGAGGTGTTTGGCCAAGCTTTTATTGTTAAATAAGTGCTTTTGAGTAGTTGAAGAAGCTGTTTTTTAGAAGCCAAAAAAGCAGCTTTTCCCCAGAAGCACTTTTGAAACATTGACCAAGCACAATGTACTGTTCTAATATCGGCAAAAGTGTTTTTCAAACTGATTAGCCAAACACAAACTATTATTTTCCAAAAGTACTTTTCTGAAAAGCTATTTTAGAAGCTTAGCCAAACAGGCTATAAGACGACATTGCTCAGATATTATTAACAGTTGAGAGGTTCAGAGTTTTACAAAATTTCCCGTATAATTAATGGATATAAGCAGATTTGATCACTTTATAGTAGAACATCATAGAGAATTGGCTGTCACAACTCACAAGAAGATAACTAGTACAAAAAGTCACACTTGCTAATCTAAAATTCATTTAACCATATCATTGGCATTGTTAGAGATCGCTTCGACATATCACCAAATCAGTCCCTTAAGTTTCTCCAAATTTGAATTTTCCTACTCTAAACTTCAAACCCTACTTTTTTTTTTTTTTTCTTAAAATCAAGTGAAGACTTTATTCTTATGGTTCCAGCACCAAGACAGTGCTGACTACTACAACTGTCAAAATAATACAATGAAGCTCAATTTTGCAGTGAGTCTATAAAAGCTACCAATTTTCCTTCATCATACATCTCAACAAAATTACACCAAGTAGCCAAGTTACTTAAACATTCAAACTTCAAAATCCGGATGGTACTAGCTTTGCCCTCAAAATACTCAAATTCCTCCCCCCAGAGATAGTCCAAAACACACAGCCAGGATGTCCTCCAGACCTCCACAAAAGCTTGAGCTTCTTGTTTCCTTTGAAGAACATCCAGCTGTTAAGGACTTCTTTTATGGTTGCTCGGATGACCCCATTTGATTCCAAAAATGTTCAATAAAGAGATGCCGCAGGTTCAAAACTTCAAACCCTTCTTAATTTTCCCAATTAAAACACATAATCTTTACACCCAACCAGCACAAAATTGTTATACAGCTGGACCTTGGCCTAACACAGTCCCAAAATCTAGGGTATCAGGTAACGATTGTCCAAGATCATATAGTGGGACAATATCTTATTCCTTCAGCTAATGTGAGACAATCTAACATCCCTCACATGCCCTGGACTTGATATAGCAGCCCTACATTGTGAAACACAACAACATAGATGGGTTCACTCTAGACCTTGTGTTTAACTCAACTCCAAAATTAGCTCATGCAGTAAAGATTGCCAAGACCATATTCATTTAACTAACGTAGGACACTCTTAAGCATATCTTCCACTTAAAACGTATAAACTCAAAGGCGAGAAGCTCAAAAAGTGGATGTGATCGACCTCAGAGGAGAGGGGAGGCAACTTGGGGTTCTAGGAAAAATGCTTTTCTTGTATATGCTTCATATAGGATAGTATTTTCATTCCTCTCGCCGGAGAGCCATGTTATGGGTGACCTCATTGCACGGTTCAGACAGCACTTGTGTATGTGATGCAAGTGAACGTCTACGAAAAAGTAATCTATCCAGAACCCAATAAGCGGCATTTCAAACCCCTAAACTCAAAATTCTGGATCTAACTCTTCCCCATTCCCAATTCCAGCATTATGTGAGAAGCAAGTGATAAATTTTTTGTTGTCAAATCTCATCAATATCAAATCAATTCAGCTATATGAATCCTATGAAGCTCCTATTAATTCCAGTACTAAACAATTTATAACACTAAAAAAAAAAAAGTTATTAACAAAAAAAAGGTGAAACAATGATAAAGATTGCATCTTTACAACCAATCTTGCATCTTTACAACCAATCTCTCAAAAGGTCAACCAAAGTCCCCTAACCCAACCTTACATTTGTTAAAATCTATGAAAAATGAACCCCATTAATCAAATTAACAATACCCACAAGCTTAAAATTACTTCAAAAATGTATAGCACTGTCAAGTTTAAAGATTACTTACCACAAATCAGAAGAAAGTTGATAGATTACATACACTTCACTAGAGATCAAGAAATGACTCTCACTTCCATGCCCAAAATCTTTATTGTTAATTCAAGAACCATTTTAAAGATGGTGGGGTGGGTTGGTATTGGGGAGGGGGGGCGGGGGCGGGGGTTAAGTCGTAGGTTTCAGCGTTGACAATCTTAGTTGGGGGAATTTTTTTTTTTTTTTTTTTTGTAATGGGGAAAGCCAACATATAAATCGAGATTTGAAGTGCGATTATGGGCAATTATGAGTGATCTTATACTACTAAGGACCCGTTTGGCCATGAAAATTCCAAATACAATTTGAAGTTGTATTTGGAATTTGAAAACACCTAAAATTCTGTTTTCATTTTTTCTTTTCACTTTCACTAAGTAGGCGTTTGGCCATGAAAATAAAACATTTTTCACTTTATTTGGAATTTTGAAGTTGGAGTTATATTTGATTATAGTTTTTATAGTATTTAGTTGTTTGAATATACTGAAAGTGAAAAAATGGGGGGGAAAAAATGAAAACAAGATTTTTGGTGTTTTTTAAATTCCAAATACAACTTCAAGTTTATTTGGAATTTTCATGCCCAAACGCTGATTTTCAAATAAAGTGAACAAGTTTTTCGGAAAAAAGTGAAAAATTCTCATGGCCAAACGGGAAATCCAAATCTTACTACTCCCCCGTCCCAATTTGTATGAGGTTTGACCTATTTAGGGAGTCAAACAGCTCTATTTGTTACTACGATCTTCTCCAACTCTTTTAATATATTGTGAATTATTAATTATGCAGACTTATACTATTTTTTATGTAGTTTTCAAATATGTAAATTTTATTATAAAATATTCGAATAATCTATGTTCGACATTGTAGTAAAAAAAAGAGTTGTTGGGCTCTCCAAATAGGTCAACCTTTGTATACATTAAGATGGAAAGAGTATATAGTTGTGGATTGGGATAATTTCAGAGACATCCCCTCACGTTTGGCTTCGTAACACTAACCTCTCTTATGGTTTACAATATTACGCTTACCTCCCTTATTTTAATTTTGGTGTAACAATTCTTATAACCTATTTATTTTTAATATAAGAAACTATGAACTGACTAATTTGCCCTTTCTAATTTACTTCTTTGTTTAATTAATATTGTAAACACTCTAGGCACTAGGCAGTATTAGAGAATTAACTCCTGTGGTTTTTTCATATTCTTTTTTCTAGTTAAAATACAAGTTCAAAAATGAGGCTCCAATTTGTTCTGAAATTTGAAGGCTCGATGAAGCTGACTACACAGAACGTAGATGGATCCTTCTTAAGCAAAATCAGTGACCTATGTTAGTTGGAAATACTCGACCAATTCTCTTATAATGTTCATTCGAAAATTGAGTCATTTTCCCCACTACATTTTTTCCAATCATTCCCAACATAAGTACATAATTTCACAGCAAAGTTTTAAATCATTATAAAGTCTATATGTATAATTGGTGAAAATAAAATTGTATCTTATTCCGTAATTCTTATGCCAATCTAATGACATCTTAAAGAGTTTACTGATATGTGAAAATAGAGAACATATAAAAAGAAGAACTGAATCTGCTTATCTCATCTAAGCATGTGGATCTAAGTTCCTAGTAATTATACATGATTGAGAAATATGAAAACGCCAATCTAATTTGGTTAGAAACCAAATGTGGGGTTTGTAAAGATCCCTACGCAGCTGTACGAAGCAATCGTAAGTGGTGCAATCTTATTTGACCTTCTTCATGGTTTTCCATCTATAATTTGTTCTTATTTATTTCGTGTAGTTTATTTCCTATGCTAAGATATTTACAAAATTAAATTAAGCATAAAAATGGTAAATTAGTCGATTCACAATTTTTTATATAAAAAATAAATAGGTCATAAGAATTGTTACAAAAAAATTAAAATAAGGGATGTAAGCGTAATATTGAACCACAAGGGAAAGTAATGCGTTAATGGAACAAACGCCATGTAAGCCTCTGAAATTATCCCTTGTGGACTTATATAAGCCAATGTTTCGTATCATTTGAGCATTAATGGGTCTAAGTATGAACATAAAAAATTGGATAATCTAACTTAGAGTATGATTATTACCGAGTGGAAGTGGGAATTGATCATTAATAATTTTATGATTAGCTTATGCACCTTGAGGACGTCTGATGTTGTTTGGATCATTGTTGATAGCTCAACTTCGAGAATAGAAGTGGTTTGTTTTGTTTCTATACGCAATACAAGATTTTATTTGTGTTCATGTTTGCGATTTCTAACGTAAATTTGACAGGTCATCCCCTCCTGTGGTTTCCTCTGCCGACCCAGAGACACACCAACCATGCCCCTTCTCTTTCTTCGATCATAAAGTCCCTTAATTCCTTTATTTGTCTTTCATCCCCTAAGTAGTAACACTTGACTCTTTCCAATTCAAAAAAAAAAAAAAAAAAAAAAGGAAGGGGGTGAAATGTTCGTTTAAAGTAGTAAAGGCATATGCTATAGTAAAAAAAACAGAAATAGACCTTCAAACTTGGCCTTAGCTTAAAAGATGCCTCCAACTTCGAGCGCGCGCACAAGAAAGACCTCTCAATTGTTCCACTTTCTTACCGAACACTCTAACTTACAAAATGATCATGTAGACTCCAAAATTTATGTGTCATGTCAATATTTGTATTTACGTGTTCAACTTTATACAAGTTGAGGTGCCTGTTTGTGCATACCCAAAGTTGGAGCTCATATTCATGTTTTTGTGTATGTTGAGATTCTTTCACCGTAATTGTGTTTGTGTAATTAATTAGTGTGTGTGTGTGTGTGTTTATATACTTGAGGAAAAAAAAATTCCCAACAAAACACGAGTCCTCATGTGATCCTATGTATCACAAGGTCAGTAGCGAAGTTCTTGGTCTCAACAATAAGGCCAATAACTTATACCTAAATGCCTATGAACATATTTTCATCACGAATTAATCAATCAATCAATCAATCAACTAGCTTCAATTTCAAACCAGTTTGATTCAACTTTGCGAATATTATTCAAATACTCAATAATATTTTGTTAGGATAAATTAAGGATGCTGTAATACTCGAGATTCTCCAAACCTCATATTTTCTAAATCAAGACTAAAGTAAATACTAGACAAACACTTTTCACATATTTGATTTTATTGTCATCTGGAACAACACTAGCCCCCTTCCTGGCTACCATTCTATGATTGAATGTTGAAATACACAGTATAAGATTCATCTCTAAAGCTAAGTAATGGTGACAAAATAAAGTTTCTCTTTGCCCCTTTCGCCACGAAACTGATAGGATGATACTCACTAATGCCATTTCCCAATATAAAACTTGCTGCCTGTTTGAAACCATCATCCAATGACTTCGCATTGCAGCTAAGCTTGACACTTGAACTTGATTTGTAGTCCACACCACTATAGATGAAACAGCCTTTCTGTGCTTCAGACTCGAGAGAAACTGTATCGTCTTTCCCGTCCAATCCAGCTGTCAAACGGAATAAAGAACCGCCATCATCCGAGGATCCTGCGACCCCGAGACTTTGTTCTTGGCCTTGCTGAGATATGAACATTCCAGGGAGATCAAAGAGCTCTAACAGGACCTGTTTACCAATGAGATCTTTATGTTCTGAAGGTTTGACGGATGATTTGTCGAGTGAAACGAGTCTGAACGTAGCGCTAACAGCAGCATCTGTTCCGGTTTCAGGGAACTTCTCCATTTGAATTGACTGATTGGAGCTGGTAAGAACAAATGTTGCATCACCAGATTGTTGCGTAAGAGATATTAAATAAGAATTATAGTCGGCTGGAACGGGAGTTATCAAGTCTGAAAGAGAAGTGGTTGATTTTGTTTCGATGTCCCAATCACCACTTGAATGGCCAGCAAGAAGGTATGGACCATAAAGAATTGCTTGAAGGGATGCATACTCAGGTCGGTCATCTGAAGCAGCACACAAGAGATTGTTAGCCGTAACACAATCGAGAGATCCTTTCTTCCACCCGGAAAACTGATAAGAGTACTAGAAACACAGAAAAGAAGTACCTTTTATGGCCTCGGTTCTAATAACCATGGGTAACTCGAGAGTGATTTTGTCGCCTTGGCCCCAATTTTTGGTGATAGTTAGGAAGTTACCTGCATCAACGAGTAGAAATGAAACACATCAACACTTTTCCCTAAAATATGTCAATTATAGAAATACCATAACTAGGTAAAGAAAATCATTTCGTAGTAACAAAAAGGCATCGGATGAAAGAAAATTGTCACACCTGGTGTTGGTAGAGACAAATCCTTTCCGTTTATGGTTGCCTTTGCGCCACTTGAATGTGTCCAGCTCGGTATTCTCAAGTTCAACGTAGAAGATACACCACTTGAGTGCTGAAAGAAACATTTGCACAGAATATAATATACTGATCATAAATGCAAAATTTGAAGATATAACATGACAGAATGAACGCGTACCCCGTTTGAAGATATTGTAATTGTTACATGGAGGCTATTATCCCACGAAACAACAGGCTCGATTTTCTGACTTACTGAGACCTGCCCAGACTTCCAATTAAAAGAGCTAGGTATATACTGGATAATATAAAGGCCAGGAGAGTTCCCTTTCTGTTCGAAATATATTGAATCTCCCAACTTGGCGAACGATTCAATTCCTGTAAAGGACACAATGGGAAACCAAAAATTAAAATCATTACAGGTTTTCGTAGGTTACGAATCTTTAAGGTAAATCCGGAAGGTCAGAATTAATCACCTGTCCCGTAGCAGCACCAAAAGTCAGTGAACTGTTTTCCCCATCCGTGGCCGCTACGAGCCTTGGAACCGCCACGAGCAAGAGGAAGCATATATATCATAACTCCAGGATCTGTTCCCCTCTGGATGCTGAGTACACCGTTTGTTAACGCGCGTTCATAGTAATCAGCATATGCCATTTCTTTGGTCCATCTGAACAGGTGTCGAGAAACCTACAAAGATATCAGAAAAACACTTAGGGATCGTTTGGTTGCTGGTTAGAGTTATGCAGATATTAATAATCTAGGGATTAGTTATGCAGGTTTTGTTATTCATGTACTAATTATTTTCATCTTCTACCCTGCACAAAATAATACATATTATATTGACTCATAACTTATACATATTTAAGTTATGCGGGATTGTAAACTACTTGGTGTGCTGAATTAATTTTCACATAGTAACTAAATGCTACCAAACATGATACTAGTTATGCTTGTTTTGATACATAAATAACCCACTTCCTAATCAGCAACCAAACGATCCCTTAGAGCACTTGACTCTTTGCCTATGAACAAATATAAATTGCATATACTACTTAAGCTCCTTTCTATCTTTCTCAATTCTCAACGAAAGGGAGCAACAAAAGTTTTCATTTCTAAGGACACATAACCCTCCGTAAATTGATTAAGCTCGTATCCTCTCTTCCCCTAGATGGAGCAAAAGAGAAAAAACAAATGCACAAAATCTTATAACACACCTTCAGCATGTTATAGGTCGTACAGGATTCTTCATTCTCGGTCTGTAGTGTGCTTGCCAATCGCTTTGGATCGGACCTGCTCAGCATTTTACCGGGAAAGAAAGATATCAGGGAAAATGTTAAAAATAAGCTAATTTCTGTATATAAGAAGTATGTTTAATAAAACCTGAAACAGAACTGATTCATCAATTAAGTTGAAATTTCTCAGATTGGCCCTTACCAAAACTCGCCTACTGACGTCCCACCAGTTGCATAGCTGTGGGAAGAATTCACGATATCCATAAAGTACGTCCCAATTTCCTGTTAAAACAAAGTTCAATAACTTAAAAAGATCGAACTAACTTCCTGCTGAACAACTTGAAAAGCAAATCAATTTACCTTGTATAGGGGATCCCCAGTAACTTCATACCGCAGTTGAGTCCCAACAACAATAGGTATGTGTGTATTGGCATGAAAACCTGATATATCGTCAGCCTGTTGTAATAAAAGATACTAAGAAATGGTTGGAAATAAAAGGATCGTCTCCTCAACATGAAACAATTAAGTACTCTTTCTTAGATGATGTTATAATTTAATAAGTGATTTACACCTTCAAAGCTAAGGGCCCTAGGAAGCACGGTTTGTCGAAAAGATGAGCCAGCATTAAATGCTTTGAATCGCCCTGCAAATGATTAAAAGAAAGTGTTAAATCGGGATTATTGGATAAATTGAGGAGAGAAGGCATGTAAAAAGGAAAAATATGTATATATGTGTCTATAAGATCATCGGATGTCAAAGAAAATATGCAATTTGAGACACAAGTGCTGAATCACAGAAGTAACAATGCCTGAAAAATTGCTGATTCTTGCCCGAAATTCTCTTGAGTTTGTATTTCTTTCAAATTCAGTTGAGGATTCAAATAAACAAAAAGTTCAGTTGAGCTTATATCTGACATCAATGTCGACAGGAACAGAAATTATGCAACCGAATCTTGAAGGACAGCAAAAGGTAAGACAATTCGTTTGGACATATTATACGCACCGTTACAGTGTATAACCTATAAAGAACATCATTCATGCCACCAGTTTCTTCATTTAACGATCGCCAGTGTCTTTCAATAGTATACTTAGTTATCACATTTTGCACTCGATTGGAGAAGTATTCGGCCATCCATGTAGTCATTTTCAGAGCTTGATCATTACCAGCTATCATATACTGGTCCAAAAGCCCTGCCAATATCTGTCAAGTCGAACGAAATATGCCCACTTATTCAACAACAAAAACATATATAGATACAAGTTTTTTAACTAGTTAGTTTAGTTTACCTTGTGAATTGTGTAGTATGGTGCCCATACTGGTTTTATAGCTTCAAATCGGTCGAAAAGCTCGGACGGGAAAGCGGATAGATAGCCTGAGCCCATTTTTTCTTGACAGATAGAAAGTGCAGAAACAACAGCAGACATTTTCTGTTTGAGGCTTTCATTATGTGTGCTAGCCCACATCTGTGCCGAAGCACTAAGGTAGTGACCTTTTCAAGTTAAAAGTAACGTTAGCAAGTAAACAAATCAAACACAAATACATATAATTGAATGAAGTACAAATGCCAAAAACTTATCTGAAATGTCAGAAAATAAACATACTGAGAAACAAGTACAAGGAAACAACCTAAGCATGAAACTGTATTCTGGTCATTAGTTCAGTGCAAAATATAGACAAGAGTTTTCATAATTGTTTTACTAATCATCTTCAAAATCTAAGAAAGTGTGATTCTTAACATGTTAAAAAGATTCTAGTAAGTCCTTCTATATAATGACACTTTTTTAATAACTGATAAATCTCTAGAGCCTACTAGTGCATGGTTCGAAACTCGATGGATAATGAGCTCACCACTCTACCCTTCTCCACTTAAATATCAGGCTTTTGTATATGACAAAAGTTCGAACTTGAAATGTAATAGATCATATATTTTGGCAGACCATTGGTAACTGTTAGGAGTAATATATATATATATATATATATATATATATATATAAAAGCCATATTTCAATTTGATGTTCAAATACAAATTGCTCATTAGAAGTTTAGTTTTGTCTTGCAAAACAAAAGCTATACATGACAATGCATTAGATTACTGTCAAAAAGAATAACAAATGGAGTAATGAACACATTATCAATGACCATAGGAGAAATTAACCCCAAATAAATATTACTCGAAAAAGCATAAAGATGTAAAAAAGAACAGGACTAACCGACAAAATGACCGCGAAGCTCGCAATTTGGAGCCTCCCAACCTCCATATGGATCACCAGGAGTATCCAAACCAGCAGTTTTCCTAAAACTCCATACCAACTTATCCACATCCAACATCAACAAGTACTCTAAATTAGTCTGTTGAGCTATTCCATGCATTGAATTTGGTTCAATTCTCACATCATGAAGTGAAACTTCACTCAATATACCATCAATCCCTTTAACACCATCAGAATTCTTTATATTTCTATACATCATAGCCCAATCAAATTTTTCTTCCTCCTTAAGCATTTTTCTTGGATGCAATTTAGACCAAGCCGAATCATCGGTAGGAGTCAAATGGTAATGTGAAAACATTTCTTTTTTCCAAGATTCATTTTTTGAAGATAATAACTCATATCTTAGAGTATGTGATGATAATTGAGTAGGAATATTAGTACACTCCTTACTCACAACAACCCCACATAACATAGAACAAATAACCAATCCCCAAATATTCAAGAACACTAAAGACTTCATTTTAATCAAAATAGTGAACTACTATGAACTAAAAAAGGATGGAAACTTTCAAGAAAAACTCAACTCTAAGCTCAAAATTCAATAAAATTTGTACCTTTAAAGAACAAAAGACTTCATACTGAGCTCAATACTGAAGGAAAAAAAAACAATCTTTTTTTTTTTAGAATAATAAGAGAAAGCAAAACGAACCACGCCAATATATAGCAATCAATGAATAAAAAATGTTGACTACTGAGCCAATACAAATTACCAGTGTCCCGTGAAAGGTAAGAATTGTTTTTCTTTTCTTGTATAACAAAAATTATCCACAACCTTATAGATATTTTTGTTTACAAGTGAAAGCAAAAGCAACCAAAAAAAGAGAGCAGAAAAAACCAAGAAAATCAAAATTCAAAACCCCATTTTAGAAATGAGAAAAAAGAAAGCAGTGAGCATTAAAATCAAAATTATTAGACTCCAAATTAAAACTGAACTATCAATAATAAAATGCTGACCTCAAAGTTTGGAGCTTGAACAAGAAGACAAAAAAAAAGAATGGAGTTTAAGCTAAGAATGAGTGGTTTGTTTTTCACTACAAATCAAAGTTTCATTTTCATAACTAAGACATAAAAGATGAGATATTTATAGGTAAAATAAACAATATAGATAGATCAAAATGTGGGGTTATTAAAATATATTTTTAAAAAAAAATAGAAAAACATAGGAGATATTGACAGAAGCGAATCACGGACGGGTTGTTTGGAGTTGACAAAATTTTCTAACAAATATGAAAATGCACAGTGAGATAAAATAGAAAAGATTATGTTCCACATGAATTATATACTTAGTTTTTGGACACATGCAAGAATGCTACTAATAACTAATAGTTCTTAATTTTATATGTTTACATCAAGTTTAATTCATTGTTCACAAATTGTTACAAAAATAGCTAATACAGTGTACATGAAGTTAAGTTCTGTGCATCCATAGATATTTCACAGTGGATAGATTCATCAAACTATTATGTTAAGACGAAAATCAGTAATTTTTCATAACAAGCCTAATATGATAACTCGAGAAATAGAATATCTGCTATAACTAGTAAATTCCACTGAAAGTATAAATTCTTTACATTTTTAGCAGGACGGGTGCGTAAACTCAGGATTCAACTAAACCCAATATATTTTACAGTAACTCAAAAGATAGTTATAGGTAACTATCATTATATTTTAAAATTTGTAATTTTAAAAATAAGACACATTAACGGCCTAAAAAATTATTTACGTTGACAGTGCCCATTATATATATATAATTACAACAGTGAGAGTATAAATCTTGAGCAAGTCAATAGACAATTCAGTATATACAAGTTAATTCCCTATCTTATAGTATCTGCCTTTATACCGTTTATTTTTTTAGTGGAGTAATAATAGGACATGTTTTTTTCTTCTTTTGTGGCTGTGGTGGGTGAGAATTTTTGGCATTATTTTCATTCTTCTATGTTATCTTGTGATTTGTGAGTTGGACTAAATTCAATCACCCGTGAGTTTCATATTCCAATTTCGAGGCACCTGCTGCCCCCGCCCCACCACACACACACAAAAGAAAACAAAGATTTCTTAAAAGTGAGGTAACTTTCAACAAAGTTCTAAAATTAAAAAATACGGTAACAAATCAAGATGGCCGATTAAGAAGGGCCTCTCATAAACAAGTTTTTTCTTAGTGAGCTAATTTTATAAGTTAAGCAAAGCCAGAAAGAATAGATGAAAGGATCATCAAGTACTGTCGACTAATATTTGAGGAGATTCGAGGATACTACAACTTGCGTGGAAGGCGCTTGTTGTGAAAAATTGAGTTTAATATCTCAAAAAGAAGATTTTAATTCATTATTTTGTTATATATTAATGAGTCATTATTTTATCATATTAATGTGTTTTATGCAAATTGAATATGGCCATTGAATGACTACTATTGGCCGTTTCCTTTCCTTAGTTTGGCAAATGGTATTTGACCATTGTCATTAATCTTTACTCCTATTTATTATTAATAATATTATATTAATATAGCCTTAATGGCTAATGAATACAATTCAGCTATGAATGGTCTTTAGACCGTTGGAGTTTTTAGTCTTGGTTGATTTTCATTCCCTATATAATCTTCTTGTTTCATGTTGAAGAGATAATTTTTTTTTAGGATAACACTTTATCATATATTTTGTATTGCTGGGTTTATATAAGATAAATCTTTGTTAGATTCTGGCTCCTAGTTTTGTACTAGAAGAAATTGTTGAATCTATACACCCATACGGGTGAAATATCCTTAAGACGGTCTTGATGCCGTTACGCCTTTCAGCCTATGAAGAATTCTCACAACCGTTCGTGATCAAGATTTTTTCTCAAGCTTAGAAGAGTTTCTACAAGTGTTCGTGTTGAAGAGAAGTCCTTACAATTGTTCGTGATGAAGAGAAGTCCCTACAAGTGTTCGTGATGAAGTATTTTCCGTGAAATTTCCAACAGCGCTTAGGTGGTTTATAGAAAGCGCAAAGACATAAAACGTTATAAAGAAAAAAATTTCATCATATTTTCTTTCTTTAGAGATCTTGCATTCTTTTGATTAATTACTTACACTTGAAAGAGTTGATTGTCAGTTCAATTTCAAATTTCATAATGGATTGAAGAAATGCCTTTCAGTTTGTTCAAAAATACTAGAGACGAACCATTTTTCAATAGTTATGCATTAAAAAAAAAAATTAACGAGATAGATAATTTTATCATTAATAACTGTTTATTTTCATAACCCTCTTTTTTCTTTTGCTTCGTTACGTTGTTGATCCTAACTCTGTTTTCACAAGAAAAAAAAAGGAGATTTATGAAACTATAAGTATTCTACTATTGTTGACTTGATACTTGGTGGAATGATCACTAATATTTTGCAGTTTAGATAGTTTGTTGAACTAAATATCCCTCCCTTAATTTAATTATCATCAACGTCTTCTTGTTCTCTCTTTTTTTTCTTTTTTCTTTTGCAGCTTTTAGGAAATTATTATATTAGTGAGACTACATTACTTTTTTTGTGTGTGGAGATATTGTGGTTCGTTGAACTAAAATTCCCTCCGCCATCATATTTTTTTTCTTTCCTTTATGTTCCATGAGTATAAGTGCATAATCAAAACAGTTCAAAGAATATGGGAATGTACATATTATCATTTTTTTTTTTGAAAAGCAAAATTAGAAGAAAAAAGGAAAAGAAAGAAACGCTTATTAATAATAATATTTTTCACGCAAACATTAACTCTGATTAATGGTTGTAGGGATCTAGTAGCTCAGTTGGTTGGCTACCTGAACTCTCACCTTGTTGGTGAGGATTCGAATCCCCACATTGTAATCCCTTCCCCATTTTCCCTTCCCCTACCCCCTATGTAATAAAAATAATTAAAAAAAAAAAGAGGTTGGAATACACTTTGTGCTGATGGCAAAATGTAAATAAGAGACTAACTTTTGAGAATAATCAAATGTGATTAATGTTTAAGTTGCATAGTCAGATAAATATACAACTAGATTGACCGAAGTTAACGTGAAAGTTCTTTGAACATATACACCTGATGTCCTTAATAAGAGTATCACTAAATATAAAAGATTAGATTGTAGAAAGTAGAAAGACTAAATACAAAATATTATGTAATTTCACTATTAGAAAATCGTAATTTTCGACGGGCGTCTCATCTGAATTTGGCTCGTCGATAAAGAGGTCTCATAGAAAAAATTACCGATGAGCCAAATTTCGACATATTCCACTGAAAATTTCCATTGCTTTTAATCGTATAAACTATAGAGAATTGAAAGACTAGATAGAAAAAAATAGATTATAGAAAGTAGAAATCAAAGACCAAATTAAAAAGATTAAATTCTGCAAAGTGGAAGACTAAATATAAATGATTAGATTCAGAAACTAGAAAGATTATAAAAGATTAGATTGTAGAAAGTAGAAAGACTAGATATAAATTAAAAGATTAAATTGTAGAAAGTAGAAAGACTAAATATAAAAGGTTAGATCGTAGAAAATAGAAAAACTAAATATAAATTAAGTTACACTTTTGAAAAGTAAAGGACGGATTAAATATGTTTTGCCCTTATTAAACTTCAGTGTAATTTCCTTTTGTATCTTTTTCTCTCTTAAAATAATAAAAGTTAGACACTAAATTAATTTTTTTGTTTTCCACCTGATTTTCAGTATTGCATTGGGGGCAAAGCGCTCCCTCGCAAAGGCAACTCGATGCGCAAGAAACTCGAACTCGAAACCTCTAATTAGAGTGGAGAAGTACTTGGCACTCCACCACAACTCTTATTGGTGAGACCAAATTAATTTGTTACAAAAGATGCCTTCTAAACCTATGAGTAGGATGATCCTTGATTATACATTATTTGAGTTTAACTTCTATACACGTACACTATTATTGTAAATAATTTTTACGCTATTAAATCACCTAAAAAATAACTACAAATAATCATTCTGAGAATTGAGATTTGTAAACTTGGACAAGATGAACAAGTTAAAGTACATTGATAATGTATGAAATATTTGTACAACCAACGTATATAATTTAAAACAATAATTATAAAGCAACCTTCACCTTCACCTTCATTGGAGGTCTTGAGTTCGAGCCCTGAGTATATAAAAAAAAATCTAGTAAAAATTATTTTCCTTTTTAATGATCCTTACACAACGCAAATTCGGATTAGTCGAACCCAAATACGGATCCGAACACCGAGTGAAAAATAAAAAAAATAAAGAAAACTCTCAATAATAGAGGTAGTTCAGCTATAGTTGTCATCAACTCTATTCATTGATTGCTTCCATGAACATTTTGCCTCCCATATCCTTTTTCTTACTCTCTCTTTTTTCTCACTACAAATTAACCTAGGTATTAGGCATACATTATAATAAAATGAAGAGTTAAATTCTTGCATGACTTTTAGGTTACGTTGTTACTTGTTAGAAATTTTTTAAAATCTTTTTACCTAACCTAAGATTCTTTTCTTTTTGAATTTAAACACTGAAATTTCTCACGAAGCACCGAAATTGATAGTCACAAAGTGAACTAAAAAACTTTGTTAGTGGAATTATTGTACGTTTTATAACCGATCAATGCATATTTGAACTCAAAATGTGTAACTAAATATCTTAAAAAATGTATCTGAATAAGAATAATTATTCAATACCCCGACCATCAGGTATTTATATTTTTGATTCTTTAATGACGTTGTCATTATTATTTTACATCCTTGAATTGCCCCTTTCGAGAATAATCGAATGCTGTCAAAATTAAATCAAACACTGATATTCCTTATTTTTCAACAAATGAATTAAATCAAACACTGATATTATTCTTAAGGTTGGTTAAGATATTGTTGAAATTGCACTTTAAATGTTGAAATATTGATATATTCTGATCTTGTTCTTTATGATATCTAGTTAAGCATATTAAATGCGCACCTTGACTCCTATGTTTGTGAATTTTCAAAAATAATAATGAATTATTAACTGTTACACTATTTACTTATACGTGTTATATTAAATTTATATTATTACTTTATATTTAAAAACGATATCGTTCTAAAAATAATTTGTTGGAATTAATTATTGATTCATGTCAGGATCAGTTGAGTAGGAAGGTTGGGTCCATTACATATACTTGCTGAGCAGGTCCTTATAATTCACATCACGAGAACATGAATGATATATACATTCTAACCATATTAATTTCAAATAATTAACAATGAAATTGAAGTTGAATTTAGGATTTAAATTCGATGAGTTCAACTTTTATCTTCTCACTACTGAATAAAATGTGCTTTTCAAATTATAGATTTGGATTTTACTATTTGTCGAAATTTTAATAAAAACACTAGTTATGATTTCTTCTCATCTTCTTGAGATTTGATGTGCAAAGTTATTCAGTAGTTATGTTAGTGGCAGGTAATAGCTAGGTATCTATGGAATAGTCAAAATTAGTGGCAAAGTCAGGATTTTCACTAAGGTGATTCAAAATATAAAGAAGTAAACACACGAAGAAGCAAAATGAATGTACGATGTAATTTCTTGGCGACCTTGACGGCACCCTATGGTTGAGTTGCATGCAGGGGCGGAGCACAGCGCGAGCTAGTTTAAGGTTAAAGTTATGTTTTATTCAAGATTAAAATTACTTTTTTTTTTCTTTTTTTTGGTGTGTGTGTGTATATAGATTCTTTATGTGTTTTATTTCTTCATATTTTGAACCCCTAGTAAAAATTTTGGTTCCGTCACTGATTGCATGTATAAGCTGAACCGAGCACTATTATTATATAAGAAAAATAAATTATAAAAAAAAATACCGAATTTAATTGATCCCCATATTATGAATTACTTATATGTGTCTATGAATGAAATCCATTATTGATATCATAATCTTTTGAGTTGGAAAGTTGGGTATGATCCCATTACATGTACTTGTTGCTTTAGGTATGGGTCCATTACATGTACTTGTTGCTTTTGGTACCTTAAGCATATATTGGCTTATAATTCATCACATCACGGGACCATACATATATGTTTTTTTTTTTTAATCTTAAGAATGACAACATATATATGTGGGGTTGCTTCATTTTTGGTTTAAATAACAAACAAATCGGAAGGTATCTTTAACTTTCTTTCTATTTTTAAGATGAATTATTTTGTGGGCTTTTCCTTCTCTATTGGACATAGTTTTGGAATTGGAATTTAATGCACTCAAGTGTTAGTTATATGACATTTTAATTCCAGCATCATATATATCTAAATTTAGATATATGATTTTATATAATATGGCTTGTGAGTGTTTAGACGTTATAGCATTAAATTCACAGTTAGTCTGATAAGAAAAGCAATAGTGCAGATCTTATCTTTTTGACTATGATATGATGCTAGTCGTTTTGATATTATCTTGTTTTTATGTTAGTTATTGTTTCTGATTTAAAAGTGATATTTTTCTTTTCTTGGGTATCTCTCAAGAATATATATAGATTGGTTTGGATCTTAGTTGCCCATGACGATCTTTTTATTAATTTTGACGATTAAATCTTGTTATGACTAAAAAAGGAATGATTCAGATCAGGAGTAACCACCAGTGATAGTAACCCACGCTATGATGGGAATTGAATCAAAGGCCTTTAGCCTCGACATCTCTACCTTGACTTATCAGTAACTTCATCTTCCAAAATTTTCAACAAACTAAGCTATAACATCCAATAAAAAGATATAACAGAATATACTTGAATTTATGGGATTAGAAAAAGGAGACCCTAACTAAGAGATTGATCAGTGGAGAATATATATAAGCTTTAGATGTTGGGGGCACGTTGATTTGACCAGGAAAAAAAATGGTTGGGAATTACTATAATAACAAATTAGTCATTTCATCACTTATATATTAAAGCCAGTATAAGATTGATAAATGATGTAATTAGTACATAAACGACTCTCAATAAAGAATCAACTGAAGTAATTATCTGGAAACATTCAAAGTACAACTTAAACGACAAAACAATTGCAACTCCAAAAACGGATTAAACACAACAACAAATGAAGAATAACAAATTTTGATATCATGCCCCCATCTCACGAGAGAGATCCTGGATGCTGTGCTAGTGAAAGAAGGGCTAACTTGGGAAACATGTTGAATATGCAAGATGAAAATTTAATAATGTGGAGAAGGTGGTAAGGGAGAAGGAGTTGAAGATGATTAATAATGGTAAGGAGGTGGTGGTGATGGTGAAGGAGGAGGGGGTGAATTATAGTAGTAGGGTGGTGGAGGGGAAGATAATGGTTTTTTGTAGTAGTCATTCTTAGGTAAAGATGGTATCTTGTATTCTGGTTTAGGCACTGAGGGTACCTTGTATGAGTTATCTTTTGGAACAGATGGCACCTTCTCGTAGTCATTTCCTGGAACTGATGGCTTCTTGTAGTAGTCATTCTTCGACAAAGATGGCGCCTTGTATTCCGGTTTAGGCATTGAGGGTACTTTGTATGAGTTATATTTTGGAACAGATGGCACTTTCTTGTAGTTATCTTCTGGAACTGATGGTTTCTTGTAGTAGTCATTCTTCGGCAAATATGGCATCTTGTATTCCGGTTTAGGCACTGAGGGTACCTTGTAGGAGCTATCTTTTGGAACAGATGGCACCTTCTTGTAGTTATCTTCTGGAACTGATGGCTTCTTGTAGTAGTCATTCTTCGACAAATATGGCGCCTTGTATTCCGGTTTAGGCACTGAGGGTACTTTGTATGAGTTATCTTTTGGAACAGATGACACTTTCTTGTAGTTATCTTCTGGAACTGATGGTTTCTTGTAGTAGTCATTCTTCGGCAAATATGGCGTCTTGTATTCCGGTTTAGGCACTGAGGGTACCTTGTAGGAGCTATCTTTTGGAACAGATGTCACCTTCTTGTACTTATCTTCTGGAACTGATGGCTTCTTGTGGTAGTCATTCTTTGGCAAAGATGGCACCTTATATTCCTGTTTAGGCATTGAGGGTACCTTATAGTCGTTATCTTTTGGAATAGATGGCACCTTCTTGTTGTCATCTTCTGGAATTGATGGCTTCTTGTAATAGTCATTTTTTGGCAAAGAAGGCGCCTTGTATTCCTGTTTAGACACTGAAGGTACTTCATAGTCATGTTTGGACAATTGTGGTGCTTTATTGTACGTTGAAGTTGGTGATTCATAAGGATTAGGTGTATATGCCATAGTGCATGTCGCAATCAATAAAAATGCCAAAGCACAAGCAAGTTGAGACAATTGCTTCTTCATTTGGCTTCCCATTGAGAAGATTTGGATTCTAAGGCTGATTGGATCTTTTTTTTCTTTTTGTGTATTTGAGAATAGAATAACTAGGAGTTTTTATAGCCTAAACTAAGAAGGTGACTTGATGATTTGAATGCTTAAAATAATCCAAACATATCAGAGATTTTCCTATCTTTGGTTACTGCTGTTCCACTAAGTTCTTGAGATCATGGAAAAACCATGAACAAATGACAACTTTCTTGACTAAATTATATTAAAAAACAAAAAGTTCAGACTTTTATTGACTTTCAAGAAAATGGTTTCATGTCTACATACATGTCTAAAGTAGTGGCAAAAAAGGATAATATAGAGAAAGTTTGCAAAAAAATTTCTCGTTTTTAAGCTTATTCATTTCACTTCATTCTACTTAAGCCTTTAATTTGTACCTTACGCCGTGTTAATTTCGGGTAAAATTTTATGCAAATATTTGTTTAATTCTTACTAATTCGAAACGGGAAGGCAAATAAGCAGTAACAAAAAAAAGGCACGTAGTGAAAAGAAAATTTATCAGTTTGTGAGGAGAGTGAGTGCACTACTATAATACTTGCATCGTCTAACAGGTGCAACATGGTAGTATAAGATTTTAGCTGAATTCAACAAAATTAACAGTCCAAAGGCCGTTAAATGCACATAAAGTAAGAGTTTTTTTACCAGAGACGATGTAAGAGTTTTTGGGCAAAGACGTTGACGTAGTTGCCAATTTTGTCCCGACCAACAAGTACAACCTCAAAAGGATTCGAGAAGATATGGGTGTTGGACAAATTATAGGGTAGAAGATTAATAATGATCACGAGTCTGAAATGCTTTGAAGATTATGGCCGAACCCTGGTTTCGAGTTACCTACATATCTCGAGAATCGAGACATATGTAGTTCAAGAAGGACTAAGACACATATGAATTTAGGAAAACAAGGTTGATGTGAATTCAAAAAAATATTGTCCCAGTGTCAAGCTATGATGACACTGGGCGTTCGAGTTCGAGAGTAGATCATTGATCTTTGCTTTTGAGTTTGATATTCGTCTCAACAAATTTGCCCTGGTTCACTGTCAAAGAGTATGTTCCACGTTGTGTCATGCTTCATAGCTCCTTGGTTTGTCATGTTTCCTGCTAAAACTTCTGTAAAATCTAGAGTGCATTCGTTAGTAATAGGATTGACATGAAGGCATTAAGATAAAATTAGTGGGGCAAAAAAAATGAGCGCAAAATCGTTTGAGATCAGGTTAGTGCAAAGTCATTTGAAATAAAATTATTGTAGATTCCAAATCATTTGAGATCAAATTATTGTTAGTGCAAAATCATTTGAGATCAAATCATTGTTAGTGCAAAATCATTTGAGATCAAATCATTGTTAGTGCAAAATCATTAGTGCAAAATCATTTGAGGAAAAAATAGTGCTGGGTAAAATCATATGGGATAAATTAGTGCCGGTGCAAAATTAGGTTGAAATCATTTGAGATAAAGTTAGTGCCGGTGCACTATTAGTGCAAAATCCTTTTAGATAAAGTTATAGCGCTCGTAATTAGTGCAAAATCTTTTGAGATAAAGTTAGCGCCGGTGCACAATTAGTGCAAAATCTTTTGAGGCAAAGTTAGCGCTGGTGCCAATCTAATGCTAAATTTTTAAATAAAGTTAGCGCCAGTGCAAATTATTGCTAAATCTTTTGAGATAAAATGAACGCCGCTGCAAAACATTAGTGCTAATTAAATCATAGTTAGCGCTGGTGCGAGATTAGTGCTAAATCGTGGTTAGTGCCGGTGCAAGATTAGTGATAAAACATAGTTAGTGCCGGTGCAAAAGTAGTACTAAATCATTTAAGATGAAATTAGTGCAACTGGTTTAAGAAACTTCAAACCGTCTCGTGAATACCACCACTTCATTTCTCTGCATGTTTGAAACTTCCTCGTTAACACTTGCTGAATGAGTAACAGATTCACTCCTTTGCCTGTTTGAACTTTCCCACATTCAAAGAAAATTTGTGAATTGGGGGAGGGGAGGCTATTCACGCTGACTTGAGATTTCCAACCCTGCTCCTTTCTTGCTCACCTGCTTGCTTGGACTTTGTGGCCCCGTTCAAGGTATAAGACTTGGTAAATAAATAAAAATCATTTGAAAATTATATAGCCTAAATATTATACACATATTTTAAATACATCTAGTTTCTAAAATTATCTGTCAGATCTCAAATTATGACATGCGTTCGAACGTCCTTTGTCCCAACATGCTAGCCCAATTAAATCATATATTTATGATGTCCAATATCCTCTGACGATGCCTTCCAAAATTTTGCCGCAGTTGAGCTTTGGAGAAAATACTAAAATCTTAATGTGTGCATCTAAACCCTTTGTGGGTTGCCTACCTATCCTGTTGGGTGAATCATCAGGTTGAATGTAGCTCGTTGACACGTATTTTAGAAACTTTAAACTAAGAGGTCGAACCCTCCACGGGTTGCCTACGTATTCTGTCGAGATATGTTGCGACAAAAATCAGGCCAGACGTGGTTTGTTACATACAAAGCAAAAGGAAATTGAGATTTTTCTTATAAAATGACCGAAGTCGATGTAGCCCGCCTACGTATCCCGCCATGGGAATCAGGTCAGAACGTAGCGCATTACAAGCAAAAGGAAATTGGAAATTTCTACTATAATGTGACCTAACCTAATGTAGATTACCTACATATTCCGCCAAGGTCGATTATATTAAAATAGCACATAAAGAAAAACAAAACCTGTTTCAACTTCTAGGCATGGTGCCTCTAGACTACATCTGAATTTTATGGGATTCAACCATACTTCCGCATTGTTTGCAGCATCATTGCTCCTTACTTAAGCACTCCTTGCCAATCCGGTGCGAACTTAACCTTAGCTTCTTCTTGATTTTTAAACTCGAATCCTGTCTTGAATAGGATTACGTGAATACATTCTTGTATCCCCTTAGTAATTCAACCAATGCTTCTTTTTCAAATGGTGCCAAATGGAAATTGACTCTGGTCTCTTTTATCAATTCCGAGTTACCTAAGTTTACCACTTCAGTTCCATCCAGATTAGACCTTGCCTTATTCTCAAACTGCTCAAAGTCTTTGATTAACTTATCGGGTTGCATGGCATCCTCGTATTCCTCGAGTTCTTGTTGGGCTTTCATGTTTTGTTCATTTGTTCCATTACATGTCATAATCATAGAACCGACAAGTTTATTATTTTTTATGCTAAAAGAGAGAAAATAAGAGTAATTAAATAGAGATAAAGAGTTAAAGAAAACGAGAAGCATTCATAGATTTTGCATTTGAGCTTCCAAAAGGAGAGGCAAAACAACATGGAGTTCTTATACACTATTCAAGCCTCAATTTTAAATCGTGCCATTTTCAAATACTAATAAAATTTTAATCTACCAAGACTCTCGGCGAACTAGGGACTGAGCAAAAGTCCAATTCTTCAAGGCATCTCCTGATTCAGCATCCCAAATGGTCGGTATCTCAGGGTTATCCTCAATAGGGGTGACATTTCCAATATCCAAAAAGTCCGCCATATGTGGATCAATCACATTGGTTCGCGGCCTTTGTGCTGCCCATTGAGGAACATCATTTGTATTCGTATTCTCATTTTCAGTCATCTCAAGTGTCGGCGTGAATAAGCCTTTTGGGGAATAAAATAAAAAGAATTTTTTTTTTTTTTTTTTTTTACAAGAAACGGCGTTAGATGAGGTGAGAAAACATAAGTAGTTATAGCATACAACAGATAGGTCATGTAGCAAACAAATCACAAAAATAGTTAAGTCAATAGCAAATATAGCAGACAAGTTATAAAAACGAGTAAAACAATAACGCGTCCTAATATGCACGGGACCTCTCTCATGCCGGAGGTAAGCCTAGCGTATATTTGAAAGATGAATGTGCCATTATATATCATCCCATTGCTCTTTAATCATTTAAACAACTCTATTCCCAAAAGGAGTACAAAAATATCTTTAAGCTCATGCCAAATGAAAGAAAAAAAATTCGTAATAAGCTAAGTTCATATCTTCATCACATCCAAGCTTCTTTGTCAATCGATAATGTGAGCCAAGGCAAATTTTTTTTTTTTTGGTCTTTCTTTCTTTACCAAAGTTTTAGATCTTCATGGCTTCCTGCATTATAAAAGGGTTAGTCATATTATCCTCCTAAAGTTCAATTAATTTAGAGAAAATGATCCACATTTTGGCACAATCATTTTTCAAATAATGCACACGTAACATGATGAGTGTCATTCGGGGTTGAGAACCCACTTGACATTTGGTTAAGGCTAACTACTGGACTTAATATACCAAGGATATTAAGTCTCCTAAGTTTAAATGATGCATGCCCCTAGAAAGTGGTGTTGGTTTAGCTCTATCCTAGGTAGACTAAGATTTGGTTCGCTAGACTAAAGGTTCCCAAGCGGACTACTCGAGTGAGAAGGCTGTGCGGTCACATGGAAAATCTGGACACCCCGCGCATATGCCAACTCTCCTAAAATTTGGGATTTTGAAAAAAAATTGCGAGTGCGCAAAACACACCTCGCGTGTACGTGTGATAGTGTGAATTTCCAGTAGTGGAGAAAATATGAACGGAATGACAGTTAAGGAAAGCGGTAACATATTATTACATTACATAAAAAAAATCACATAAAGAAACATATTGAAGCAATAATTATTACATTAAAAAAACACACATAAGAGAAACAATTTAAGCACAACCAAACATTCAACGACTTAATAATTCACCTAAGTTTGTTATGGTTAGAACCTAAAGTCCCCAGCGGAGTCACCAAGCTGTTATACCCCATTTTAATCGGGTCAAAACAATGTACAACATGTTGGTGATTCCTAATTAATTATGAAAAGAGTTGCTACCTAATTATTTTTAAGGTGAATTAGGGCACCTAATATAATGCTAAATTAAATATAATGCTAAATTAACTCTGGTTCAAAGGTCTACTTGACTTATATGATTCTTGGTAAGGGTTCTAATTATCCTAAAGGGAAGGTGTTAAGCATCCTTTAAGGTCCGTTAAATACGGTTAACCGGCCATAACTAGGCTTTGAAAATGTAATTAAAACACAAGTGCTAATGTATTTTGTTGAACTTAAGTATTAAAATTGCACGGCGTTTGGAAAACTCAGCTTTTAAAATTTAAAGACTAGACTCTCAAATTGGATACTTGAAAACAAAATGAGAAAAAGTTTGAAAGCGTCATTTTCCTAAGCAAGAAAAAGTTGAATCTGTTATTAGACTAGATAAAGACACTTACAGAAAAAGGTTTGGACTTAAAGTTGATAAAAATGGGTTTAGAACTAAATAACAATTTTCAATAGTTGACTTACTCTATTAAATATAAAAATCTGACTTTAATGCCTTTGACATTAAGGAAAACTGAGAACATGGAAAACGTTAAGATATCAAAATTTTTAACACAGGCAGAAGCTCAAACTCAAATTTAAAGGAATCATTTGGACTCTTTGAAAATCTGGTTGTTATGAAATCATTTGGATACATTATAATATACCATAAAATGAGCTAGATTAGAGTTTTTGAAAGAAAGCATTACTTTTTGATACTCGTTGAAATAATATACCGATTTCCCCCTCTAAACTAGGTGTTCTAATGTCGATAAACTTAAACGAATCAAATAAAAAATCACAAATAAGAAAACAAAATAGTTAACTAATCTAAAGAATGAAACAGTCCACTCTTTCTTTTCCAGAGAGGGAAAGGCGTGAACGAAGGAGAGGATGCGGGTTCTAGATTTCGCCTCACTTCATTTCCTTTCTGCTCTGATGCATCTCAAGGGAGCAAGGGAGTTGGCTGAAAAGATGACGTGGATTCCATGTCTAGCGACAGCAAGAAACTATGCAACAGTGAGAGTCTTTTAGGAAGACTCCATTTTGCTCCGGAAGTGTACATGTAAAAGAAGGGGAAATGATATTGAATAAAACAGATATAGCCAACTAAGTCATACAACAAATATACTATTCAGGACACGAGTTATGCAAACGCGGAACGAGATTTGTATCTTGCAATTGACGATTTTCGAACCAACACAAAAGAGCTAAAATACACGTCTATTAAACATAAAATAATCCTCAAGTCCATTAAATTTAAAGTACAACAAAATTATTTCTGTAAGGCATGAAGAATGAAATATAAAGCAAGGCATTAGATGATATTCCTTAAAAGAAAACTCAATACACATAACTTGCATTAACAGAACATGTATGAAGATTAAGAGCCTATATATTTGTGCATAAATAGATGGAGAAAAGCTACAGGCAGTGTACTCTAGAATCATGGGTTCACATTTTATTAGAGGAAATACATAGACATAGTCTGCATAATATTTCTAACTAAACAAAAAGCAATCATCATCTTTAATCATTTTGCTACAGAGAAACATACAAAAAACATTAAAATTTCCACCGTATAAAGACACTAAATGAATTAATAAGCTGTAGCGAAAACTGACTTCATGTAAATATCTAATCCTAAAATGAAATCATGCTTTAAGTTTAAGGTGTCTAAACGTGAAGAAGACATGACTTTGGATTTCTACGGGTCTCAAACTAAACCGAAATATAATTTTTAATATCATTTTTATTATAGCTAAACTAAACAAAATCAGTCTTTGACACATAATTTCTTAAGCTAGGCATAGCGTTTTATCACAAAGGCAAAACACAAAATTCTGCCATGGCTGATGAAGGTTGAATCTCTAGCCAAATATGAGTAGAAGACAAAAAGATTCTGCCTTGAAAATAAAAAAATAAAAAAATAAAAAGGGAAAAAAGGCGTTGATAGACGTTAGGGCTTAGGTGGTAAGAAGGTAATTTTGTTAGTATAGGTTTTATTTGGAATGGATCTGCTGGGTTTCAGTTTTGGGCTCAAATTAGCTTGATTGGGGCTGCTTTAGTCTTAATGCTCCTTTCTTCCTTCAATTTCTTTGGCTTCTAAATTTACCGTAATTCTTATTTTAATACTAATATGTAATTATAGCAAACATACAATGATGACAATGACAATTGTAACAATAAATATTAACCACAATAATTAATATTAATAATTATTAATAAAAAATAGTTGTAGTAGTGATAGTAATAAAATAGTGGTAAAAATAAGGTACTTGATATTTTACTAACTTAGAAGCTCAAGAAAACAAGTTGGAAGAAAGGAGGGTCAAAATTGGGTGTCAACATACATAATTCGGGTACGCGTTCGCCTAGCAGCCCGACACTTTTAGTGCTCTCTCATAATCCCGTTTTCATAATTTAGGCTGCTCCAATTTTACTCGCGGCTACTACGAAAGTCGCTTTTGCTTTCTTTTCCTCACATGGAATGCCCACCCTACTCTTGGAATCACCCAATCCTTATTATACCTATTTTGAAGTTCCTGATGCTTATTATGTTCCAGAGTTTTGCTATTAAATTCATGTGAAGAAATTGGCAATTGCTCGAAGAATAGATGAAATATACATAAATTTTCGACAAAAAGAACTTGTATTGAATTGAAATGATCCTCTGGAAACATTCAAAATACAATTTAAATGACAAAACAATTGCAACCCGAAGAAGGATAAGAAAAAAACAAGTAAAGAATTACAAATTTAACGCCTCCAACTCACAATACGATAACATTTTGGTAATATATGTTGAGCTGGAGAAGGACTTCCTGGAAACATGTTGAACATGAAAGATGAAAAATTTAATAATATGGAGGAGGTGGTGATGGAGAAGGAGGAGGGGGTGAATTGTAGTAGTAAGGTGGTGGAGGAGAAGCTGATGGTTTTTTGTAGTTGTCATTCTTTGGCAAAGAGGGCACCTTGTATTCCGGTTTAGGCAATGAGCTAGGAACCTTGTACTCCGGTTCAGGCACTAAGGGTACCTTTGGAACAGATGGCACCTTATTGTAGTTATCTTCTGGAACTGATGGCTTCTTGTAGTGGTCATTTTTTGGCAAAGATGGAGCCTTATATTCCGATTTAGGCACTGAGGGTACCTTGGGATCATACGACACCTTCTTGTAATTATTTTCTGGAACTGACGGCTTTTTGTAGTAGTCATTCTTTGGCAAAGAGGGCACCTTGTATTCTGGTTTAGGCATTGAGGGTACCTTTGGAACATATGGCACCTTCTTGTAGTTATCTTCGGGAACTGATGGCTTCTTGTAGTAGTCATTCTTTGACAAAGAGGGAGCCTTGTATTCCGGTTTAGGTACCGAAGGCACCTTTGGAACAGATGGAACCTTGTAGTTATCTTCTGGAATTGATGGCTTCTTGTAGTAGTCATTTTTTGATAAAGATGGAGCCTTATATTCCGGTATAGGCGCTGAGGGTACCTTTGGTGCATATGGAACCTTCTTGTAGTTATCTTCTGGAACTGATGGCTTCTTGTAGTAGTCATTTTTTGGCAAAGATGGAGCCTTGTATTCTGATTTAGGCACTGAGGGTACCTTGTAGTCGTTATCTTTTGGAAGTGATGGTACCTTCTTGTAGTTGTCTTCTGGAACTGATGGTTTCTTGTAGTAGTCATTCTTTGGCAAAGAAGGGGTCTTGTATTCTTGTTTAGGCACCGAAGGTACGTTGTAGTCATTTTTAGACAATTGTGGTGCTTTATAAGAGGGTGAATATGCCTTAGTGCATGTGGCAATCAAGAAAAATACTAAAGCACAAGCAAATTGAGGCCATTGCTTCTTCATTTGGCTTCCCATTGAGAATATTTGGATTCTAAGGCTAGATGATATTTCTTTTTCTATTTCTTGTGTTTTTGAGAAATGAGTTACTAGGAGTTTATATAGCCTAAACTAAGAAGGTGAATTGATCATATAGATTATTAAAATAATCCAAACATATCAGAGATTTTCCCATTTTTTGGTTACTGCTGTTCCACTAAGGTCTTGAGATAATGGGAGGCCATGAACAATTCATACATACATGATACACCTTTGCTTGGCCTAGCTCACTTATTTATAAAAATTAAAAATCCAAACTTTTATTGACTTCCAAGAATTATGTTCTTGTTTAATTTTAGTACACTGAAAATTTGACTAAATAAATTTTTTAAAGTTTGAGATATGTGTCGGTCTAACAAATATTGTTCATTATTTGATGTCAAGATAATCAGTTGAGTTGGAAGGCCGGTTCCATTATATGTACTTGATGCTTTGAGCACGACTTATAATTCATATCATGAGACATTACCAATAATGACAATATTTTGAGTTTGATTCAGTTTTGATATAAGCAACAAAAATTGGAAGCTATTATTTCCAATGTCATATAGTATTTAATTTTTCTATTTGGTTTAACTATTAGTATTGGGATAAACTGCCGTTAAATTCACTTTAATCGCCGGTAAATGTATCTAAATCACCATTAAATTCACATAAACCACAGGCTAAGTTCACCTAAACCACTTCTAATTCACCTAAATGTCACTAAATTCACATACCACTAAATTTTAAAATCAACGCTAATCACCTAAATTGCCGCTAAATGCACCCAAAATTAACCTCCGCGAAATTCTTTAATATCTAAAGAGGTAGTTTAAACCATTGCTAAATGAACGGAAACCGCTGCTAAAGTCTTTAATATCTGAAGGGGTAGTCCAAACCTCCCTAAATTAACCTAAACCACAATTTTATAATATTTGAAAGGATAGTTCAAAGCGCCGCTAAATGCACCTAAATTGCTGCTAAAACTTTTAATACGTGAAGGGGTTATGGAAAATCCGTTGTTGGAATATATGTACACTATTAATCATGCATTTAAAAAATGGTATTATAGATCAATTATTTATTCAATTTTAATAAAATTTGATATATGATATAATTTGTTAGTGTCATTTACTTATATAGCATAGATGACTTAGTTTATAGAATTTTAACTTATTGCACAGAAGATTAAAACGTCGGTTCTTATATTTCATCATGTGTAACATTTTATGGTAAGTAGTGAGACATTTTAAGTAACATTTATCTCTCAGCTTCTCTTTATCTGATCAAAATGATCTACGGGTGTCAACGATGTAACTTAAAGACAAAATGAGCCAAAAAATAAAAGGACAGCGTTTTTACTGTATGAAGTAACTCAATGGCACTTATAAAAACTATTGTTTGTATCGTTCCTCCAACTTTATTACTTTCTCTCTTTTGTTTGCTGTTTTGGTAACATGGAATCACCCAATCATAAGTGTACGTACGTATTTTGAATATGTGAAATGGGAATCGCTGGATGAATAGATGAAATACACAAACTCTCAATGAAAAGAATTACTTAACTTGTATTCAATTGAAACAATTCTTTGGAAACATCAAAGTACAATTTGAATGACAAAACAATTGCAAATCGAAGAAGGAAACGGAAAAACAACAAATAAAGAATTACAAATTATGATATCATGCCTTCGAACTCATAATGTGGGATCCTACGGTTTATATATGTTGAGCTGGAGAAGGACTTCCTTGAAACATGAAAATTTAATAATTAACATGGAGGAGGTGGTGATGGAGAATGAGTTGAAGATGATTAATAATGGTAAGGAGGTGGTGGTGATGGTGAAGGAGGAGGGGGTGAATTATAGTAGTAGGGTGGTGGTGGAGAAGCTGATGATTTTTTGTAGTAGTCATTTTTTGGCAAAGAGGGCACCTTGTATTCCGGTTTAGGCACTGAGGGTAACTTTGGAATAGATGGAACCTTCTTATGGTTATCTTTTGGAACTGATGGCTTCTTGTAGTAGTCATTCTTTGACAAAGATGGCGCCTTGTATTCCTCTTTAGGTACCGAGGGTACCTTTGAAACAGTTGGCACCTTTTGTAGCTATCTTATCTTGGAAGTGATGGTTTCTTGTAATAGTCATTCTTTGACAAAGATGGAGCCTTGTATTCTGGTTTAGGCATTGAAGGTACCTCTAGGACGGATGGAACCTTCTTGTAGTTATCTTCTAGAATTGATGGTTTCTTGTAGTAGTCATTCTTTGGTAGAGATGGAGCCTTGTATTCCGGTTTAGGCATTGAGGGTACCTTTGGAATAGCCGGCACCTTCTTGTAGTTAGCTTCTGGAACTGATGGCGTCTTGTAGTAGTCATTCTTTGGCAAAGATGGCGCCTTGTATTCCTCTTTAGGTACCGAGGGTACCTTTGAAACAGTTGGCACCTTTTTGTAGCTATCTTCTGGAAGTGATGGTTTCTTGTAATAGTCATTCTTTGACAAAGATGGAGCCTTGTATTCTGGTTTAGGCATTGAAGGTACCTCTAGGACGGATGGAACCTTCTTGTAGTTATCTTCTGGAATTGATGGCTTCTTGTAGTAGTCATTCTTTGGTAAAGATAAAGCCTTGTATTCCGGTTTAGGCACTGAGGGTACCTTTGGAACAGCCGGTACCTTCTTGTAGTTAGGCTTCGGAACCTTTGATGGCGTCTTGTAGTAGTCATTCTTCTTTGCAAAAATGGCGCCTTGTATTCCTCTTTAGGTACCGAGGGTACCTTTGAAACAGTTGGCACCTTTTTGTAGCTATCTTCAAGAAGTGATGGTTTATTGTAATAGTCATTCTTTGGTAAAGACGGCGTCTGTAGATGCGTGATTTTTTGTAAGCTTCTTCCGGAAGTGATGGCACCTTTTTGTAATAGTCTTCTTCGAGTAATGGTTTAGATTCTTTGGTAAAGACGGCGTCTGTAGATGCGTGATTTTTGACCCTCCCGGGATGTTTTCACTGTCTTATTGACTATTTTCCTGTTTAGTCTAATCTTTGACATTTTTTAACTTCTATTTCTTTTTTAGTATGTTTTTATTAGGGAATTTGAAAACCGCAAAAAAAAAACAGAGTCTCATTTTTAGAATATAAGGTTTGTTTTAATTTGCAACAAAAGAAAGAAAATTTCCCAAAAAATATATTTTTATCTATTTTAGTTAACTTCCAAGTTGTAATAAATAAATAATGAGTAGCTAGTGTCTTATCTTGGTAGTTTTGATTTAATAGGAATAATATTTTGTTTGTTTATTTTAAGTATCTTTTTTAAGGAAAAAAAAAAAAATGCAAAAAGAAGCTAAAAGATAGTACACATTCATCGTCCTTATCCTAAACTCACACACTCACTAATACACTACACGACACAAATAGGAAGTTTCCTTGGCATTTCCCTCTACACAATTTCTTGCCAGCAATGCACTCACCAAGCACACACCTCCCTCGCCTATATAATTTACACACAATGAGCACCTCTGAGAGGAGAGGATAGCAGGGGTCATTAAATTGTTATATATGGTGATGTGTAAACAATAAAGATGGAATGTGCATGTGTTGAATTAGTACTATATTTTAGCAAGTAGTGTATTTTGGCTTCAGCTAGAAAAATAATGTACTCTTGCTAATCTGATTTAGAATTGGATCTGTATCGTATTTTTGGGATTGATGTTTTCTCATTAAATGATGCATACTTTTTATGATCTGTTAATTGTTTTGAATGTTAGAGTTAAATAACTTTGTGGACTACTGACCATTTGAGTTTAATCTTTAATTGCTTTACACGCTTAATTATTTAGTTATATCTTCAAATTCCGAACATATGGTTTTCAGGCCTAAATCACTTCTAAGACCCGAATAATTGATTATTAGTATGAGATGAGCGAGACGGGATGCGAATTATTCCAAATCTCGTTGCTATTGAAAAGAAAAGAGCGGAAAAACCAAGTTGTCAGGGAGTAAGACGAGTTGCGAATTCAATTCAAAGCCCGTTGTCGAAAGAGTGAAAATTAATAATAACCAAATAATTTTTAGTCCCGGATTTTAGAGACAAATAATTTTTAGTCTCGAACATCCCAGCGCAAAGTTATGACCATCTAAAGTTTGACCACTTTACAACTAGTTTTTCTCCATATATTTTTTAGAATTAGATTTATATTCAAAATCTTAAAACTTAAACCTAAAGTTTTCAAACAAAACTTGATGATTTGATGCTTAAAATAATCCAATCACGTTCGAGATTTTCCCATTTTTTGGTTAATGCTGTTCCACTAATATCTTGAGATAATGGTAGGCCATGAACATACGCTACAGCTACAACTTTGCTTGGTTCACTTATTTTTAAAAATTAAATCCGAACTCTTGTTGACCTCCTAGAATGTTGTTCTTGTTTACTTTTATTTGGCACACTAGTGAGAATGGCCGCGCTTTGCGCGGTCGTTTAAAAAATTAAATTATGATTAAATAATTTTTGAATTGTAATAATAAAAACATTCATCTTTACTTTTTATCAATTTTGTCTTATTTACATTCCCCATCCGTAATATTCCTAGATATAGTAATATTCTGAAGGTTGAATGTTTCTTTGTTATATCCTTCAACCTCGTTTACTATTAACGCCGATCCCTTGTTGTGCTATTTGTCATAATTGGATGATATCATACATTTAACCGACAAAATGATATTATCACGACTAAACATTCGATTCTTTAAAAACATAACATTCAGAATTAAAAGGCTGAAAGATACCTAATTTATGTTTTCAAGAAAATACAGTGTCATATCAAACTGTTGCTCCCTAACGCACACGCAAGTATACGCGGTCGTACAAGTAATATAGGATTTTTAAGTCCAGATATCGATCCCACAGAGACTTATAATTAACTATTTACTAAATTAAACTAATGCTAATTATCTAAACAAAAAATAAAGTCCAAATTATATTTGTAAACTAATTAAAAATAAAAGAAAACAAATAATGAACTTCAACCAAGAAAGAGCAAATTTTTATCGGAGAAGAGATAGATCTAGGGCTATGACTACTAATAATCCAGTTGAGTTTTCAAATCGTTCTACCTATGGGTTACTAGTTGACGTGTTAATTGTAACTTTATGATATTTTTTTGAACTACTCACAAGCCTGTAGATGCTACTATAACGCCTATATCTCTATGGTCGTCAGAGATAACAAGAACGCATTTATTTCTCCGTATTCAACTAAGTAGGGCTAAAGGATATATCTCTATCCTCAGTAGCGAAACGATTAAATCGAACAAACTCTATTTATTCTTATTACGTAAGTGAATTCCCTTTCTCAAGTTCAATTCCCGCACCACAAATAGTGTTCAATTAGTGATCAAGTAATCAAACAATTAAGCACAAGAATAAATAAGCAACCCAAAAGATGAAAATCTAATAGATAGAAACGATAATCAAACGTCAACTTTCATGCTTGTGTCAAAGCCCTAGAACTAAAGAGTTTAGCTCCACATAGACATGGAGGAAAAACAACAAATCATCCGAATAAAAATATCAAAATAAGTATTACAGAGAAGAGAAGATAAAACCCTGTAACTATGGCCTCCACGGCCGCTCCAAGCTCTCTCTAGGTTCAAAATTTTGAACTAAGGGTTTTAAGTATCTCAAGTTCTGTAAAAACCTGTCTTATGGACTATTTATAGGTGTGGGAAAAGGCCGATATAAAATAACCGAATCCAAAACAAATTGGGAAGACTTTTAATTCGAAAATCCCTTTCCTTCGCACTGTGTAATGCAGAAAACACCGCCTCGGTCCAATTTCTTTGTCCCCAGTTGTTGGTCTTCGTTTCTGGCTGCCAATACTACTTGTTCAAAATTCAATTGCACATTTGCACTAATCATTACAACGTAATAATTATGTTTCCCACTCTTGTCTCCTCTCTTTTCTCTTTTCTTTTCCTTTTAATTCAATGTGGCACATCTCTTATTTTTCCATTTGTTCCATGTTTCACACCGTTTTCTTCCTACATTGTGAAAATATAATGTTAGGCATAAATTATCATAATTAATATTCAAAAGACAATTAAAAGTACTAAAATATGAGACAACAATGAGTAAATATATGCAATTTGGGCCGGACATCACAAACTCAAATATGTGACAGACAAAATCTATATTACATATTGCAACTTCAAAATACAAAAAAAGAATTGGAAAAGAAAATTTTACAGCAGTGTCCTACCATATGTTTAGGATTAAGAGGAGGAATGAATTTTTAAGGAGCCTTGGTCTTCGTGTGGAAGAGAAGCGCTCGCTACCCTCTATATTAAATTCTATTTTAACCTTACGAAAGCATAATGCAATTTCACAATCTCCTTCTATTTCCTTATTTAAGACTCATAAGTCATAATCATAATTATGTATATCAAAAGTATTTTAATAATGTAGTAATTGTATTAAATTAAAGATTAAAATTTTAAAGAGTCAGGAAAAAAGATAAATATAGGCCTGGTTGAGATGCCACATCACTGTTCTCATTTCAGAAATTATTTTCATTATTGCTTATTGACTTTTTATTAAAAACATAAAGCAAAAACTATAAAAGCGAAAAACGTTTGGAAAATTGACCTGCCATTTGAAGGGATGAAGAATAAAGTATATCACCAATCCTATTGGTGTTGTGGGAGTACTGTAATCTGCAAGAAAAAATACAGTGTTATTGACAAATTTGTAAAAGCATGAAGGGGAAAAAAAAACATAGAACCAAAAGAGAGTAAGGGTTTCAATTTTTTTTTTTTTGAGCCAAGTGAAGTCACATAATAACATACAACTTCACGATTCTTTTGCTTCAATTACCCATTTTTTTCTTTTTCTGAAAGAAGATTAATTTCAACTCAAGAAGTCATTCTTATATGTATGTATAATAATTAATATTTGAACCAAAAAACCTTGAACATTTAAAATGCCAAAGGCCTTTGTACCGATTGGACTATAAACGTTATCTTGAGAAGATCAGAATTGTAACTGCTAAAATGTTAAAATTAAAGAGAATAATTTCATTAATATCACAGTTACAAGTAGCCTCTGATTAGTTGTAAAGATAAATGTTTTGATGAATTTGGAGTAGATCATGAAGTAATTAAGTAAAAGTAATAAAAGAAAAAATCGAACTGAGAAACCGAAAAGGATCATACGTATGTTAATCTTATTTCAAGAACCACGATTAATTTGCCCACTTCTGCAATCCATGTTGCGGAGCATATCCATTATTGTAACATTGCGGTGCGCATATAATTTACGGCTTGGTAGTTGCCAGAGACTAAATGAAGGGGTTTGAAGTGCTTTGTCTAATATTGAAGAAGTCTATAGTAGAAAAGGAAGAAGAAAAATTAAAGAAAAAACAAAATGGTTGGTGGAGCGTAAATTGTTGAAATTTACGTCTTCTCATTATGCTTTTTGACTTTGTCAAGTAACTGTACCGATTCAATTGATTTGGGCTAAATTATTTAAATGACGTGATTTTTCGGCTTCTTCAAGTAAATCAACCAACTTTAAATTTATGTTTTTCAAATGAAAAATAAGAATTAAAATTCAAAAATTTGAGGAAAAAGATAAATAAGTTTCCTTACATCTAAAAGTGCCACGTCACCGGGCCTTTATCCTAGATTTATATATATATAGATTGAAAATTTATTTGACTAAATAAAATTCTTAAAGTTGAGAGCCTAATCGTTAATTATATGATGTCATGTGAATTATTTATATAATTTCTGAATATATAAATTTTATTTTTTATAAATTTAAAAAATTAATGTTAAAATTTATAATTAAAATTATAAAATTTTATTTTGATATTCCGAAAATATTCACATAAAATAAAACAGAGGGTCAGGATATTTCAATTTGAGTAGCATTATTAATACATATAATAGTATATATTTTTGGGAAAAAGCAGATGAGTTAAGTAAAGTGTATGGCGGACAGTTTAACAACCTTATCTCTTATCTCTAGTCTTCAAATCCCACACTTACAATATACTTCCCCTTTTTCTCCATTTCGCTCTCTGAAAAAAACAAAACACAAACCCAACACGCCCATATTTCCATTATCAATTTTTCTCTTTCTAGAAATCAACCATGGCGGCGCAGTTCGAGAATCCATTAACCCTTTACCGGTGGAACAGATGGAACTCTCTTGTAGTTATCTTTTGAAGTTGATGGCTTTTTGTAATACTCATTTTTTAGCAAAAATAAAGCCTTATATTCCGGTTTAGGCACTGAGTGTATCTTTGGAACTGATGGCACCTTCTTGTAGTTATTTTCTGAAATTGATGGTTTCTTATAGTATTCATTCTTTGGCAAAGATGGAGCCTTGTATTTTGATTTAGGCACCTAAGGTACCTCTGTGACTGATGGAACCTTCATCTTGTTATTTTCTGAAACTGGTGGCATCGTGTAATAGTCATTCTTCGGCAAAAATGGAGCTTTGTATTCTGATTTACGCGTTGAAGGTTCCGGTGGAGCCTTGTATTCTGGTTTAGGCATTGAAGGTTCCGGTGGGAAGGATGGAACCTTCTTTTCTGGAATTGATGGCTTCCTGTAATAGTCATTCTTCGGCAAAAATGGAGCTTTGTATTCTGGTTTTCGCGTTGAAGGTTCCGGTGGAGCCTTGTACTCTGGTTTAGGCATTGAAGGTTCCGGTGGGAAGGATGGAACCTTCTTTTCTGGAATTGATGGCTTTCTGTAATAGTCATTCTTCGGCAAAAATGGAGCTTTGTATTCTGATTTACGCGTTGAAGGTTCCGGTGGAGCCTTGTACTCTGGTTTAGGCATTGAAGGTTCCGGTGGGAAGGATGGAACCTTATTTTCTGGAATCGATGATTTCTCATAATAGTCATTCTTTGATAAAGGTGAAACCTTGTATTCCGATTTAGACACTGAGGGTACCTTTGGAACAGCTAGCATCTCCCTGTAGTTAGCTTCTGGAATTAATGGCTTCTTGTAATAGTCATTCTTTGGCAAATATGGCGCTTTGGATTCCTCTTTAGGTACCGAGGGTACCTTTGAAGCAGTTGGCACCTTGTTGTAGCTATCTTCTCGGGGTGATGATTTCTTGTAATAGTCATTTTTTGATAAAAATGGCCTCTTGTACTTCTTTTCAGGCACTGAGGGTACTTTGTAGTCGTCACTTTTAGCTACTGTGATTGGTACTTTATTGTATGTTGAAGTTTGTGATTCATAAGAATCAGGTGTATATGCCGTAGTGCAAGTTGCAATCAAGAAAAGGGCCAAAGCACAAGCAAATTGAGGCCATTGCTTCTTCAGTTGGCTACCCATTGAAAAGATTTGGATTCTGAATGGAGTCAGAAGGAGTTTATTTAAAGTGAGTTGATGATTTAATGCTTCGAATAATCCAGCACTTTTGAGTAAGAAGGAGTTTATATAAAGTGAGTTGATGATTTAATGCTTAGAATAATCCAGCACTTTTGAGTAAGAAGGAGTTTAGTTAATATTCCCTTTTGTTTTGTTTAATGATGTCCAGCAATTGTGTCAGCAGACCATTTTCAAAACACAAGCCACCAGGTGTAAGGGAGTAGTAGTTGATGCAAAGAAATGCTTTCTAATGTACTAACCTTTCTATTTGGGCAAACTAATCTAACTTTTATATTTTGTTTTGTGAATTTGCAATAGCTCGGAATTTTCTATTTCGATCTTTTTTCCTTGCTTAGAAGGCGTTTGGAGACGTTATTGGGATTTGGGATTCCCTATATGGGTTACGATGATTCACGATACAAATTTTTCTTTCAGAATAAAATGAAGAGCACAATTCAGTAATCGCACCGTGTTAAGTGCGAAAATAACGATGATAAGAATATTTGTGCTATTTGTTTAAATGAGATAGCTCTTCAGCAAAGCTTATTATCTTTTCTTTTCTTTTTCGTTTTAATTTAAGAGTAGTATTTTGTCCATTTTTTCAATCACTTATGCAATATAATCTTATATGTTCTTTATTGGTTTCAGACAGGCTTTTAAAGAGGGTTCAACTACGCCGGTGGAGTATCTTAAAAGGATAAATGGTATTTCCTAAAGCAAAGCATTTTGCAACGGATTACTTGATTATAATATCTATATTTTTTTACATATATACATATATATTATGAAGTTAGGCATAAACAAGGTGAAGTGACACCTTTTTATGACCACCACTTTTATTTATCTATTCTCTTGATTTTTTAAATTTTTTCTTATTTTATGTTCAAAAAATATTTAGAAATTTATTTACTCTTAATTTTTCTTTTTCCACATTTTTTTGGGTAAGTTATGAGATCTTATTTATCAAAAGCAAGTTATGTACATAGGTTTGGCATTGATTTGGAAATATTCCCAAATTCATGCCCAGCAACTAATTTTCCAAGCAGAACTAGATACACATTATTAGTACTATTTATTTCTTTTCCAAGAAACCTTCCCTTTGCCTTCGTTGTTGTCTTCGGTTTTCCTTTTTAGTCTTTGCTATACTTTGACCATTCCTTCTTTCTTATATACTGTTCACAAACGAATTGCCACATTGAATTTTTGTTTTCTTCATTGTGAAGGAATGACTAAACATGTGTCTCCAATTAATGTAGGAGGTAGAAATGTTGATGTAATCAAATATATTTTAAAGGTAGACATAACCAAGTGATGTGTTCATGTAATCAAATTTTTATAACCAAGGTGATGTACACCTATAAAAAACAAAAAATCTATTTTCTCCTTTTTTTTTTCTTTTTTTTTTTTTTAGATTTTATCCTCATTTTAAAACCTCTTTTGGTTTTTTTCTCATTATTTAATTATCAACACTCATTTACAACCACTGAATGCACAAGTTAATGGCCTGTGGTCAACATATTCGGCAACAACCATTGAATGCACCCTATAATGGCCTGTGGTTAAATTCTCTTTTCCTATTTAACATCCTTACATGAATTTTCAGTTTTAAAAACTTTGAAGTCTCTGCAATTCTGATTATATTCCCCTTCCCTGTAATTAATGATATTAATTGGTCCACTGCTTTAGATTCATGCAAAATAATCACTCAGACTTTGAATGCAACACTATTTCAATGCTTGATTGATTATAGCTTCATTATATTATTTGCACTTTCTCCTACCATTTAAGATCTAGCAACTTCATTATATGCAATCAAAGAGTGTTTATTAGATGACCTCCCTCTTGTCGTTCTCTCTGTCTCTAATTAACTGATATTTTATCAATTCGAGTTATAGATTTTGGTTTTGAGTTTGTGATTTTAGAGACAAAATCGGGGCATTTGGGTTGTTGGAATTGAAGTTGAAGAAAAAAATGATAGAAATATAATAAAGCAAGAAATAAATAAAAGGAAGAGAATATATAGTCAAAAGAAAAGTACTAGAAACTAGAGTGTTTGATCCTATCACAGATGGAATATATTTAATTGTTCCTTAATTTTTAAAATTTTATTTGACGGACATTGAAAAGTCTTAACCTCATTGAACATAAGAGCCAACAATTCTTGCTGAGAAACAAAAGTAAGAAAACTAAGAGCACGAGGAAACAAGTTACTTTACCTAAAATTTAACATTATCATCATTTTGGTCTTGTATTATTTCGTTCATATTTAATTTGAGTTTGTTGTCAAGTATTATTTACAGAATGTAAAATGAATAAACAAAAAATGATAGAATCATGACGAGTTTTTTTTCTCTTATAAAATTTTTGATATTGATATTCAATTGTATTTTAATTTTTATATGGACCGCGCGAAGCGCGGACATGTACACTAGTTCTTGCAGTAGGTGGTGGTAATGGAGAAGGGGGAGGGGGTGAATTGCAGTAGTAAGGTGGTGGAGGAGAAGCTGATGGTTTTTTGTAGTTATCATTCTTTGGCAAAGAAGGAACCTTGTATTCCTGTTTAGGCACCGAGGGTGCCTTTGGAACAGATGGCACCTTATGGTAGTTATTTTCTGGAACTGATAGCTTCTTGTAGTAGTCATTATTTGGCAAAGATAGAGCATTGTATTCCGGTTTAGGTACTGAGGGTACCTTTGGAACATATGGCACCTTCTTATAGTTATCTTCTGGAACTGATGGCTTCTTTTAGTAGTCATTCTTTGGCAAAGATGGAGCCTTGTATTCCGGTCTAGACACTAATGGTACCTTTGGAACATATGGCACCTTCTTGTAGTTATCTTTTGGAACTGATGGTTTTTTGTAGTTGTCATTCTTTGGCAAAGAGGGAACCTTGTATTCCTGTTTAGGCACTGAGGGTACCTTTGGAACAGATGGCACCTTATGGTAGTTATTTTCTGGAACTGATGGCTTCTTGTGGTAGTCATTCTTTGGCAAAGATAGAGCATTGTATTCCGGTTTAGGTACTGAGGGTACCGTGGGAACAGATGGCACCTTCTTGCAGTTATCTTCTGGAACTGATGGCTTCTTGTAGTAGTCATTCTTTGGCAAAGATGGAGCCTTGTATTCCGGTTTAGGCACTGAGGGTACCTTTGGAACAGATGGCACCTTCTTGTAGTTATCTTCTGAAACTGATGGTTTCTTGTGATAGTCATTTTTTGGCAAAGATGGGGCCCCGTATTCCTCTTTAGGCATCGAGGGTACCTTTGGAATAGTTGGCATCTTCTTGTAGCTATTTTCTGGAACTGATGGTTTTTTGTAGTAGTCATTCTTTGATAAAGATGACACTTTGTATTATTTTTCAGGCACTGAGGGTACCTTGTCGTCATCACTTTTAGCTACTGTGGTTGGTGCTTTATTGTATGTTGAAGTTGATGATTCATAAGAATTAGGTGTATATGCCATACTGCAAGTTGCAATCAAGAAAAATGCCAAAGCACAAGCAAATTGAGGCCATTGCTTCTTCATTTGGCTACCCATTGAGAAGACTTGGATTCTAAGGCTAGATGATTTGTTTTTCTTTTTCTTCTGTATTTGAGAATAGAGTAACAAGGAGTTATATAGCCTAAACTATGAAGGTGATTCGATAATTTGGATGATTAAAACAATCCTGTTGTAAATAATATTTAACAGTGAATGTCCATGTATCATTCAAGTACCTTAGTGATCACCAAAGTAAGTTATCTTTTAGTTAGTGATCACCAAAGTAAAGTTATCTTTTAGTTAGTGATTACCAAATGTATTACTAAATTAGTTTTCCTATAAATAGGACCACTCATGTCCTATGGAAGATATACACAGAAGTGAAAGAAATCATATCAGTCTTCAAGTCTCTTTCATATATATGTTCTCTTGCATTTTAATATTTATTATTTTATAATACGTTATCAACACGAGACTCTGCCATTTTTGTCAAATATTTTGAAAAGATTTTGAGATCTGGAGAGAGGAAAACTCTAATTATCCTCATTCTAAACCATTGGTCTTCACGGTAAGCAGTATCAATTTGTTGTGTTCATGAAGTTTATAGGTATCTTTTATTATATACAGTAGCCATAGGAGTGGTATGCCTTTGGCATTACTGTTCCCTTTCAGTATTAGCAAATTAAGTAAGAACGACATGAGTTCTATGATTTGGCTGGATCTAAGCAAAGTGTTCCAAAATCCTCAAAGATTTTGCACTTTCATTATTTTGATAGACTCTAATTATTTGGTAAAACTGAGCTAATGAAAGTCTATAGTGACAAATGAGTTTGAATTGGCACCGTGAGTTTTACATAAAAGGTTGGTATCTCCCTTTTACAGTAAGTTTTTTTTAATTGTCCTTTTGCTTACTAATGGTAAGATTTTGTTGGTCGTCTGATTCGAGAAATCTAAATGGTTCGTTTGATCCGGGAACGTGATTGGTTCTGGACTATTTATGCCTCAAAGTTGTTCCTGAAGAACAATATTATTGTGAGGGATCATGATGTTAATTTCATATATCTTAATGGCTAAATGAAAGTTTGCAAGAAATAGATGATCACCAGAGTGACAATATTTTCTATGCATTATTGTGACTACAGTTGAAGAATGTGTTAGATAAAAGTTTCTACATTATATATATGCCTCGATTTGCTCCTGAAGTAGCAATATCTTGACAAATTGTTTTAAGCTATCATGATGATTGTTCTAAGCTATCACAAGTTGATATGCTTAAGGCTTGCACGTTCAGATGTTTGTGTTCCATTTCTGAAGAATGAGAACTTTTGATATAAGCCATAAATATAGATTCATTCCCTGAAGTGAATGTGATAATATGTAGTAAAACCTAAAAATATAAATGTGCATTTGATTGTGAAAATATCATGATTCATCTCCAGAAGAGGTAGAGTAATTGAGAAGAAATATTCTGAATATTACATGCTTTACTCCTGAAGTACTAAACTCATAAATTTACTCCTCGGGTAGTAAACTTTGAACTTTACTCCCGAAGTAGTAGAACTTTGAGCTCTACTCACAAAATAGTAAGACTCTGAATTCTACTCCAGAAGTAGTAAGACTATGAATTTTACTCCTGAAGTAGTAGGGCTTTGAATTAGACTCCCGAAGTAGTACAACTCTGAAATCTACTCCCGAAGTAGTAGAATTCTGAAATTTACTCCTAAATTAGTAAATTTTTTTAAATTCACTCATGAAGCAGTAAGACGTTGAAATTTACTCTTGAAGTAGTAAAACTTTAAACTTTACTCCCGAAGAGGTAAAACTTGAAACTTTACTCTTGAAGTAGTAAAACTCTGAAATATTACTCCTGAAGCAGAAAGAATTAGTAAAATATCTGAGAAATATTCTGAAGCAATGTCTTCTTGTGTTTGAGAAAATTAACGAGCTATTGATGAACGTCATATTACAAGCACATTTGAATAATCAGGTTTCATTTCCCAAAGTGAATAAAGAAATACCACAACCTGTCTCCTGGAGAGATAAAATACAAGGAATGTACATGTTATTTTTTGTGGTATGAAATTCAGACATTGCTACATGTACCGGTCGTACGTCGAAACATATTAAAGGATCATTCTAAGGCAAAAGGAAGCAGAGTAGAATGCTTTCTCCTATAACCACATTAATACATTATGGTTGGTTGTTATTGAATTCCTTAAAGGAAATAAACATTAATGTATCCCTTTATGAAGGATGTGATTATTATGTGGTTGACGCTTAGATACAAAATATTCAGTTAATGATGAATCTCCCTGAAGGAGATGTTTGAAATATTGAAGTTTAGAATTCAATGTTTATTTCGTGACACCAGTAGTGTCGAAATTTGCTTTCATGGTACCAGAATTATTTAAGAAATATTTGGTAATAGAAATTAATGATCAAAGGCTCCAAAAGAGCTAATTATTTATTTACAAGTATCATGACACTAGCAGTGTCCAAATAATATCTGATTATGATAAATAAATTGAAGTCTCTTGAAGATGTTATGTATGATAATATCATTCATCATTGATCGTAATTGGTACGATCGGAACACTGTAGTAGACCTGAAGTTTACTAACAATAAAAATGGTTATCATATTGAGACTACAAATGATCGGAATATTAAATATCTTCAAGTTACTATGGGTAAGAAATACATATGTAAAATGTTACCCGAGCATGATGAGATCACATACCACGATAAACCAGAAGTTTATTGATATACAATCTCATGCAATAGTAAACCAGAAGTTTATTTAAATAAATAGCACTCGTCATGATAAACTTAAAGTTTACGGGTACAAATAATTTTATCAGTTGACCAGACCATTTTGATCGTCCTGATTTAAATCTGATGTGCTAATTGAACATTAAAAACATATTGAAGAACTAGAAGATTCTTCAAGAATTTGTTTATGTTGCTTGTTCTCATGATAAGTTGATTACACCCGAGCTTAATATTGGACCGAATCCCGACCTTGGAAAATATAAAAGGTGAACGTGGGCCCCTTCACCTGCAATGTGATGTCTTAAATAGATGCATCTATGAGACAGTCGCATATACATTTATTGTCAACTAGAAGTTTTACATTTACGAAGTTGCTTGCTCAAAATTGAGTTGGAAGCACAATTTTCAAAATATGTAATCAAGACAATTCATCTTGATAGTGCTGGTTTATATCTAAGCTGGTTTGGCATTGGATGCCTCCATAATATAGCCAAACCATTGCTTATGAGAACAGAGCTTCAGATGTTGGTCTGAGATATGATATATTGCATACAAAGCAAGACTTGTATGCTTCGATCAATAAATTTTGATAAATTTTCCCCTCATATTTGGTTCAGGGTCAGGAACTAGATATTTCCATCTTATAGCATTTGATGTGCGGTATATGATTAATGGATATACCATGATGCACACAGATGGATTTTTCCAAAAAAAATGGGGACATATGTCACTAAAATAAGGGGGAGAGAATAACGACTAAAAAAAATATGTTGTGAATTATCATCGGTATGATCCTCGGATAATTCAAGTCAAATCTTTGAAGCATTTGCCGACCCAACTATTTCATATTTCATCTACAAAATGCTTCTAATGTCCCCGAAGGACGAGTCTGACATGATGGAGACATGGTAGATCAATCGGTTCCAAATATAATAATACTTGAAAAGGGAAGGAGCAAATGATCATAATAAGGAGGCAATGTGCTCTTGAAGAGCTACGACATAACACTTCATAAACGTTATGAGAGGTTGCAGGTACCTAAAAATAATGAAGTGATGAGATCTCAGTAAGTTATGTCGAATTGCGAAGCGATACGAGATGATATCTCATCGACGATATCTTTAATACGGTATGGCGCGCAATATTGTATAAGATTGTGAGGATATGGGTTCTACGTCTCTTAAAGCATGCTGACGTAGAAATAATTACCAATTGATATGATGCATCTTGGTAGCGATTTGGACTGTAGTCCAAACATTAGAAGCCACAATGCCTTTATCTTGATGGAAGTTGTCACGTACCTACATGGATTACTTGACAAAATTTATATGAAAATTTCAAGGATTCAAAATGCACAAGCATATACAGATTCTTGGGAAACTTGTTTATAATCCTTAAATGGATTAAATGAATAAAGGTTGATGTATTGAAATCGCCTTAATGTATATTCATTGACGAATGGTACAAATATACTATGTTTACCCTTGTCTCTTTATGATAGTCAGAACCTTTCATATGAATATTATTGGAGCTCTTGAAGAGTTTACAAAATCAGTACATTATCTACTGAAAAAAGTTAAAATAAGAAAATTAAATTGGTCCTGAAGTACCATATCTTTATGCAATTGATGCACTTATATATCTTGCTATAACTACGAGCATGATATAATTTACTCCTATATAGAGATATTGAAATAAGATTAATTGCATACTACTAATGAAAGTATGGCATGAAAGTGTTAATCCTAACAAATATTGTCAAGTGTTTTGGATATACAGGGCATTCATCTGATCGACATAATAGTTCGATCCAAATATGTTATCTCTTTTCATGAAGGATTACTATCAAACCATGTTATTATACATGACAGTCAAACTATAAAATGATAACATCAGATAATTTATAAAAGTAAGTCAAGAATGTACTTAGCGTGACTACAACAATACTATATGGCGATGATGCAACTCTATCTAAGGAATAAAGATGCAGATCATCAACTAGTTCGTCAAATGATCATTTGACAGATCTGATCACAAAGACACTACCAACATCGACATACGATACGTTTGTATACAAGATTGAAGTACATGATTTCCAGAAGAATGGTGATATTGATAATCCTGCTGATTAGTTCACCAAATCTTTGCCAACTTCAACTCTTGAGAAGATGTTATTCAAGATTAGAATGTGAAGACCCCGACATCTTAATTTTGGTCTTCGTCAGGGAGAGTAAAATACGCGCTGCACTCTTTTTCCCTTAACCAAGATTTTTGTCCCAATTGGGTTTTCCTTGAAAGGTTTTTAATGAGGCAGCTATCAAAGCGTATTATTAGATATGTGTACTCTTTTTCCTTCACTAGGACTTTTTCCCACAGGGTTTTCCTTAGTAAGGTTTTAACGAGGCACATTATCTATTAATGGACATTCAAGGGGGAGTGTTGTAAATAATATTTAATAGTGAATGTCCATGTATCATTCAAGTACTTTAGTGATCACCAAAGTAAGTTATCTTTTAGTTAGTGATCACCAAAGTAAGTTATCTTTTAGTTAAGTGATCACCAAATAAAGTATTATTGAATTAGTTTTCCTATAAATAGGACCACTCATGTCCTATGGAAGATATAAACAGAAGTGAAAGAAATCATATCAGTCTTCAAGTCTCTTTCATGTATATGTTCTCTTGCATTTTAATTTTTATTATTTTACAACAAATCCAAACTTATCAAAGATTTTCCATTTTGTTGTCTAATGCTGTTCCACTAAGGTCTTGAAATAATGGGAAGCCATAAACAAATCACAACTTTCTTGACTAACTTATATTAAAAAAATTAAAAGTACAGACTTGTGTTGATCCAGAAAATATTTTCATGTCTACATACATGTCTAAAATTACTCATTATATTCTCTTTCATTTTCTTTCACGTATTCGTGTCTAATAGGTCATAGGTGTAACATGGATATAATTATTTTATGTGATTTCAACAAATTATAAACTAATTTTTTTTAATAACTACGTTTATCGTCCAAACAAATATCGTCCATTATTTAATTTCACGATAATCAGTTGAGCTGGAAGGTTTGGGCCACTATATGTAATTGATGCTTTGAGCATGACTTATTATAATTTAGATCATGGGACCATACTTTTTTATCACCAAGAATGACAATATTTTAGGTTTGATGGAGTTTGAGACATACAAGCAAGAAAAAATGGAATCTATTATTTCCAATGTCATATATTTAATTTGCTTGTTTAATTTGGTTTAACTACATATTATTAGGATGAACGTTGCAATCGTTAAATTCATCTAAACCACCGCTAAATACATCTAAACACCACAAAATTCTCATAAACCGCTGCTAAATTCAACTAATCACCGTTAGATCCGCCTAAATACTGCTAAATTCACATAAATCGCAGCCAAATTTTAAAACCGCTCAATTCACTGAAACAGCCATAATGCAACTAAACCGCCGCTAAATTCTTTAATATCTAAAGAGGGTAGTTCAAACAGCCAATAAATGCATCTACACCACCGTTAAACGTTTCTTAGCCACGCACTGCTAATTTCTTTGATATTTGAAGGCGTAGTGCAAACCGCCTTAAATGAAACTAAACCGCCGCTAAATCTTTAATATCTTAAGGGGTAGTTCAGACCACTGCTAATTTTTAATATGTGGAGGGGTTACGGAAAATTCGTTGTTGGGATATAATATACTATTAACCATGCGTTTAGATATAGTATTTGTTACAATTGGAATAATAGTTTGTTTAGTTTTAATAAGATTTTAAATAGATCATATATTTTCTTGTGTCATTTACTTATATAATAAATGATTTAGTCTATAAATTTTAACTTATACAAACCAAACCAAAACAAAAAGCGTAAGAAAGAAAAGATTACAGACAAAGATCCAAATGCTAATTAATAGAGTTTGGGGAAGGGTTGCACTCCAAAAATGTGATTAGACAGCCTAAGTATACAAAAAATTAAATCGGTTCTTATATTCCATCATTTTATCGTGACTAGTGAAACATTTTAAGTAACATTCATCTCCCGGCAGCTCTTTATCTGATCAAAATTATCCATGGCTGTCAATGATGTAACTTAAAAACAAAATGAGCCCAAAGAAAAAAGGAGGGTATTAATTTTACTGGACAAAAGTAACTCAATGGCACTTATAAAAGTTATGATTTGTAACGTCTCCAACTTTATTGTTTTCTCTCTTTTGTTTGCTGTTTTAGTAACATGGAATGCCCACCCTACTCTTGGGATCACCCAATCCTTACTATAAATAGTTTGAAATTCTGATGGTTGTTATATTCCAGTGTCTTACATGCTATTAAATTTATATGACGAAATTGGCAACTGCTGGAACAATAGATGAAAATACATATATTCTCCATAAAAGGAACTTCTATTCAATTGAAATAATTCTCTGGAAACATTCAAATACAATATAAGATAATTAAGTGACAAAACAATTGCCAGCCGAGGAAGGAAAAGAAAAGAACAACAAATAAAGAATTACAAATTTTGATATCATGCCTTGGAACTCATATATGAGAACCCTACGGTTTATATATGTTGACCTGGAGGAGAACTTCCTTGAAACAAGTTGAACATGAAGGATGAAACTTTAATAATATGGAGGAGGTGGTGATGGAGGAGTCGAGGATGATTAATAATGGTAAGGAGGTGGTGGTGATGGAGAAGGAGGAGGGGGTGAATTGTAGTAGTAAGGTGGTGGAGGAGAAGCTGATGGCTTCTTATAGTAGTCATTCTTTGGCAAAGATGGAGCTTTGTATTCCGGTTTAGGCACTGAGGGTACCTTTGGAACATATGGCACCTTCTTGTAGTTATCTTCTGGAACTGATGGCTTCTTATAGTAGTCATTCTTTGGCAAAGATGGAGCTTTGTATTCCGGTTTAGGCACTGAGGGTACCTTTGGAACATATGGCACCTTCTTGTAGTTATCTTCTGGAACTGATGGTTTTTTGTAGTTGTCATTCTTTGGCAAAGAGGGAACCTTGTATTCTGGTTTAGGCACTGAGGGTACCTTTGGAACAGATGGCATCTTATGGTAGTTATTTTCTGGAACTGACGGCTTCTTGTAGTAGTCATTCTTTGGCAAAGATGGAGTCTTGTATTCCGGTTTAGGCACTAAGGGTACCTTTGGAACATATGGCACCTTTTTGTAGTTATCTTTTGGAACTGATGGCTTCTTGTAGTAGTCATTATTTAGCAAAGATGGAGCCTTGTATTCCGGTTTAGGCACTGAGGGTACCTTTGGAACATATGGCACCTTTTTGTAGTTATCTTCTGGAACTGATGGCTTCTTGTAGTAGTCATTCTTTCGCAAAGATGGAGTCCTGTATTCCGGTAGTAATCGGGGTACCTTCGGAATAGATGGCACCTTCTCAGTAGTTATCTTCCGGAATCGATGGCTTCTTGTAGTAGTCATTCTTTGGCAAAGATGGAGTCCTGTATTCCGGTTTAGGCACTGAGGGTACCTCTGGAACTGATGGCACCTTCTTGTAGTTATCTTCTGGAACTGATGGCTTCTTGTAGTAGTCATTTTTTGGCAAAGATGGCGCCTTATATTCCTCTTTAGGTATCGAGGGTACCTTTGGAACAGTTGGCACCTTCTTGTAGCTATCTTCTGGAACTGATTGTTTCTTGTAGTAATCATTCTTTGGTAAAGATGGTGCCTTGTATTCCTTTTCAGGCACTGAGGGTACCTTGTAGTCGTCACTTTTGGCTACTGTGGTTGGTACTTTATTGTATGTTGAAGTTGGTGATTCATAAGAATTAGGTGTATATGCCATAGTGCAAGTTGCAATCAAGAAAAATGCCAAAGCACAAGCAAATTGAGGCCATTGCTTCTTCATTTGGCTACCCATTGAGAAGATTTGGATTCTAAGGCTAGATGATTTGTTTTTCTTTTTCTTGTGTATTTCAGAATGGACTAACCAGGAATTTATATAGCCTAAACTAAGAAAGTGACTTGATGATTTGATGCTTAAAATAATCCAAACACATCTGAGATTTCCCCAATTTTTTGGTTAATGCTGTTCCACTAACATCTTGAGTTAATGGGAGGCCATGAACATAACATCTTTGCTTGGCTCACTTATTTTATTAAAAAATTAAATCATAACTTTGATTGACTTTCAAAAAAATGGTTTGTGGATTTGCTGGAAACTCTTTGATGTGTGTTTCAACTTCTTCTTTTTTTTTTTTTTTTTTTTTTTTTTAACATTTAACCAAGAAACTAAACAACAACAATAATAAAATTATCGGAAAATGGTCAGATTTGCTCCTGTACTCTAAAAAATAAGTTATATTTGTCGTTCTTTATACTTTTTCAACACATTTGTCCTTGCCATCCTACTTTGAGGCTATATTTACCCCTCATCCGTCAAATCTCATGTCCTCACCTAAATTTTCCTACGTGACACCTACGTGAACATTTTTTTCACAATTAAATGTAGTCACCAATTTAAAAGAATTTAACCCGACCCACTAACCAAAATAAATCCATTAATTCAATATTCTTCTTTTTCTTCTCTGCTACTTCTGCCATTAACCAAATCTAAATCCAAACTTTTGTTTCCTTTTTTTTTTTTTTAAAGAAGTTTTAAGGTCCCATAAAAAAAAAAAAAAAAGGAAATTTTTTAGAAATATACAAATTAGTCACTTCTATTGCAAAAAAAAAAAAAAAAAACTTATATTATAAAAAATAGTCCAAAATATACCAACATATACAGATACTTATACTAACATATAAGAAGGTACACAGAGAGAGAAAAAAAAAAGTTTGGGTCATTTTTTGTAAGAATTAAAAAAATGCGTCAATTATGATAGCATTCTTGGCTTAATTAACATAGATGTAATTTTCTCTTAAAAAGAAATTCCAATTCAGGGGGATAAGTGACCCTTTTCCAAACTTCAGGATGTACATATGATAATAACCTATTTTTCAAGAAGAGTCATATTTTCCCCTTTCCTCTTCTTCAATCGCCGTTCTTTCTTCAGTTCAAAGAACCAATTTTTTTTTTTTTTCTTCAAGATTTTTCACAATTTTTTTGTTACTGGTAACTTCCATAGATTTATTTTTGCATAGTTAATTTCATCAAATACTGAAAGTTTCAGTTCTTAGCTGAATCCAATACTAATTACAGGTATCAAATTTTATTGAGTACCAAGTTTACATTTTTATTCAAATTGAATGCATACCCCATATATCAAGACTGTATCAAATTCTTGTTTTAGGTATCAAATTGCATTTACATTAAATCATTCAGCTTGTATTGACCCATAAATTAAGGCTGAAATCAAATATCTAGTTGTTTGTATCAAAATTTTATGTTTGTTGAGTAGAAAGTTTACTTTTTTATGCAAATTGAATGCACACTTATATATCAAGAATGAATCAAATTCTTGTTTTAGGTATCAAATTGCATGTACATTGAATACCAAGTTTGCATTTTTATTCAACTTGTATTGGCCCATTAATCAAGATTGATCAAATTCTAATTGTTTGTATCAAATTTATGTTTGTGGAGTATCAAGATTACCTTTTTATTCAAATTTAATGCATACCCATATATCAAGACTGAATAAAGTTCTAGTTTTAGGTACTCCCTCCGGATAAAAAGAGTGTCCACTTAGCCATTTGCACACGTCTTAAAAAAATACTAACTCCTAGATAAAAATAGGTAATTTGACTAAATTGCCCCTAATTAAATATGTGTTGAGATTTGATCACATAACACTTAATAGGGGTAAATTTGGAAAGATAAGGTTAATTCTTTCTTGATTTGCTAAGTGGAAACTCTTTTTTATCCGGAGGGAGTATAAAATTGCTTGTACATTGAATACCAAGTTCACTTTTTCTCATTCAGCTTGTATTGACTCATAAATTAAGATTTAATGAAATTCTAATTGTTTGTATCAAATTTATGTTTGAGTAGTACCAAGTTTACTTTTTTATTCAAGTTGAACACACACCATATATCAGGACTGTATCAAATTCTTGTTTTAGGTATCAAGTTCACTTTTTTCATTCAGCTTGAATTGAACAAGTTTACCTTTTTATTCAAATTGAATCCACACCCATATATCAAGACTGAATCAGATTCCAGTTTTAGCTATCAAATAGCATGTACATTGGATACCAAGTTTGCATTTTTGTTCTACTTGTATTGACCCATAATTCAAGATTGAATGAAATACTAACTGTTGGTATCAAATTGTATGTTTATTGGATTCCAAGTTTTACTTTTTTATTCATCTTGAATTCAAACCTATGAATTTTGTGATTCTGAAGTTGTCGTCTCGACTGTTTGAACCTCAATTGGCTGATCATTTTGCTGCTTAGTTTGAAAACAACAGTTTGATAGGGCTTGAAGTTTCTTTGTGTTTTCTAAGTTAAGCTGAGCTCTCGCATCGGCTTTGAAACTGTCCGTACTTATAGAGACGGGTGTAGAATTTCTGAGCCAGTGAGTGTAAAATACACTAAATCTACTACTACTTTGATGTAATGAGTACATCCTTATAGCCTGTTTGGCGAAGCTTCTATAATCAACTTATTTTGAAAAGTGCTTTTCAAAAAAGTACTTTTGGTGAAAAAACAGTTTGTGTTTGGCCAATTAACTTAAAAAACACTTTTGAGTAGCAATTAGTCTTTGGCCAAGCTTTTAAAAAGTGTTTCTAAGTGTATTTTTCTCAAAAGTGCTTTTGGGCAAAAGCTTTTTTTTTAGCTTCTGAAAAACTGCTTTTGCTACTCCCCAGAAGCACTTATTTTCTATCAAAAGCTTGGCCAAACACCTCACTTTTTTACAATAGCACTTTTGGGGAAAAATAAGCTTGGCCAAAGAGGCTATTAGTGTGATAAACTAATGTAGCCGTGTTTTGGTGTTTGTGTATGGCTAAAACTAGTATGATAAACTAATGTAGACGTGTTCTTGTGTTTGTGTATGCCTAAAACTTATTCAAGTTTAGTCTATACATATTCTCCAATTTGAAGGATAAAGGCCTTATGAGCTCGTTTTGATTTGGCAGGATTTATCTAAGATGCTTTCAAGAACTGCCAAAATCCCACTTGTGAGTTCACATCCTGAGGTTTACGAACCATGTGATGATTCATTTGCATTAGTCGATGCATTATTAGCCGATCGAACTAACTTATTACAACACCATCCCTCAATTTGTATGGAAATTGGTTGTGGCAGTGGATACGTTATTACTTCACTTGCAGTTATGCTTGGAGACGAAGAATTTGTTCCATACTATATAGCAACGGACATTAACCCTCATGCTATAAAGGTGACTCGCGAGACCATGGATGCTCACGGGGTTTATGCAGAGTTGGTAAACACGGATATTACATCCGGACTTGAGAAGAGATTGGCGGGGTCCGTTGATGTGCTGGTTGTGAACCCTCCTTATGTTCCTACGCCTGAAGACGAAGTTGGTTGTGAAGGCATTATGTCTGCGTGGGCTGGAGGGGAGAATGGTCGAAGTGTTATTGATAAAATACTGCCTGCTGCTGACAATCTTTTGTCAGATAGGGGCTGGTTATATATGGTCACGCTTACTGCTAATAACCCCTCAGAAATATGTCTTGAGATGAGAAAGAAGGGTTATGCGTCTCGAATTATCCTTCAGAGATCAACTGAAGAAGAGAGCCTTCATATTATCAAATTTTGGCGAGATTCTGATAGCCAGTTGGAGCTAAAGAATTTAAATTATTGGACAAAAATGGTTAGGAATTAGCAAAAAGGGTCTCATTTTGCAATTTCATTGATTGTCCGTTAAGGAACATGTCTCTGGCTGTTAAATAGCATTGCAGATAATGGAGGAAGTTCATCCGCTGGATGTGGTAAGGTTGTCTTCTATTCTTTCACTTTGTTTCGATGAAGTCCACTTGTTGTCACATGGTTAGTTTGAAGCAATACATAGAAATGTGAAAAATTGAATTGCTTTCCGTTTTTGTGATAATGTTGTTCAGGTGGATGGGGGTTTGTTGTCTTTATTCAAATGGATCATCAGAAAAGCTGATTCATACTCAACTTTATCAAGTACCGGATTTGATGCTTACAACTGTAGCTCGCTTCTATACACTATTATTGAATAATTTGCTTCCATAATCTGCTCTGTTTGCAACAAGCTAGTGCACATTAATATCTGGCAATACTAAAGAATCAGTTCATGAATATGTTTGGGTGGATATTATCTGGATGACTGGTTGGTTTGCGTCTTATTAATTCACTAATTTTCTTACTGCATTTTGATCCCGTTGTGCTGAATTTGGATAGCCTATATCCATGTAGATGAAAATTTCTAACCCGTTGCTTCATTTGTTTTGTATCTTAGTATTTTGCCATCTTATTTTTCTTGCAATCCTGTGTCGATATCATTTCTTTGAGCCGAGGGTCTATTGGAAACAGCCCCTCTACCTCACAAAGGTAGGGGTAAGGTCTACGTACATCCTATCCTCTTCGGATCCCACTTGTGGGATTACATTGGTATGTTGTTGTTCTGAAAATTTCTAGCCCTTTCAAAAGCCTCTATCTACTAAAGAAGTATTTCAGGCCGAACAATAAAAAGAAGAGTAGATCCAGCTGGAGAAAATAGTGGAATAGTCTAAAATGCTTTGTAAGTTTGTAACCTTATCTTTTGTTTGAGAAAGGCAAAAATTATTTTGTTCTGAATTGGATGATGTAGGAAGGTTTTCTTCCCTAGAGCTTTTCTGCAGTTCAGGACTTTTGGCATTCGTATCAAGCCATCGGGAATGTCTAGCATCCGAGCCCTAACTCTTCAGAAAGAGCCAGACTCGCTTTACAGATTGTATTTACCATAAGATTTAGTCATTTGAGTGGTGAAATGTAAAAGAGAAACCATTAATATCAGAGAGCGAAGATAGATGTATTTGTCTGAAAAAGCAAAAAGAGCCTTTAGTTCTGAGGCAGTTTGTTCTCTTTTTGATTTCTCAGATAAGACTCCTAATATTAATTATGAATGGTTACTGTGCTAGTTTATAGTGTCTAAAGTTTATAGAGAATATCATGATGAGAAGTAAATACTAACCAGGGTAATTAATTAAAATACTAACCAGGGTAATTAATTATTTTCTGCAAATAAGATGCTTGTTTGTTTGGTATAATAATTGCCAAAGCAATGTGTTAGTTTGCAGCCTGTGATGGTTAAATACTTAAATCTGATCAACTTCCAAATTTTCTTTTTTCAACTTCCAAATACTCTTTGCAGTTTGCTTCCTTTCTGTCATGCTTTGATTACACTTTTTTTGGAGAGATGTCTATAGAAACAACCTCTACACCGTAGTAAAGGTAGGGGTAAGATACATCCTACCTGCACTTACTTGCAGGATGGCACAATTGGGATGTTGTTGTTGACCAAATATTGTCCAAATGCCTACTACGTTTTTAGAAACTTAGAAATTACAAGTTTTTGCTTTTTCTGGTAAGCTTTCTGGAGAACAAGTTGAAACAAATATAGATTCACATTTGCTCTGTGACCAATATGAAACATTTTCATGTTTGTATTAAGGGTAGAGAAAAAAGGCCAATATCTGGGAATGTAGCTTGGGAAATAAGAGAGGCTAAATGCCGAAAACAACAGCCAAAAAGGTTTCTGAATATTGAGGTCAAGAACCTCGAAGACACTCGTACTTGCACTGAACTATATTCACGAGTCGTGTGATTTATGACCGTTGATTTCACAGATTTTTATCCAGACTCCTGAACATGTTCAAGATTATTGTTTTACGGCCTTACTACTGTTATATCATAAAATTCTTGTACCAGATGAAAAAATTACACCAGATACATGCATCTGCTTCAATTTCAATTCGTTTTTTTGAGGTTGAGGACGTAGTAATTACTGTATATGACAGTATTATACATGGACTATTCAATGTAAATGAATAGACATAGGATTGAAACTTCCCTTTTCTTTGGTTCTTTTTCTTTTCTAGCATGTGTAAAATGATTGTAGACTAACTATGATTAAGGTGATTAGTAAGAGTTTCTACTATATATTTTTTATTTTATTAATTATATAGAAGAGTGAGTTCGGGGCAGGATCATCTTCCAAGGGGTAATTTGGTAATTTCAGTTAAATTGGAATAATATAATTGGCCAAAACAGAATGTTACTGTAGCTTCTGTATAGACTTTTGTATGTCTTGACAAAATTGCCCTTCTGCTTATGTCATACTTCATCACTCATTCATTAACCGCAAGGCCTCACAACTGACCCCGTATTCCCCCCATTCATTGCCTTTCATTGACAACATATTCACTTTTTCACTCTCTTTGCTATTCATACACGCACACAAATGTTTCAAATTAATCTTATGTAGCATATAGTATTGTTTTATTTTTCTTGACCATTTTTTTCACAAAAGTTAAAAGCCACTAGCATTTTACATTTAAAATCAACAAAAAGAACTAAAATAAATAAAATAACAAACTTAATCCACATTTATTCTTCAAATAAAATCAATTTAACTCCAGCTCAAATTATCTAAGCGATATCAGATTATTCCACCAATAATTCTCCAGGTAGTAGGGTATTAGATTTCCTCTATAGGTATTTAAAAAGTAAAAAACAAAACTGATTAGACTATTACATGTAAATGTAAGTTTTATTTTTGTTTTTCGTTCTACAATGCAGATAATATTTCGAAGAGGAACACATATGGAAAGTTGTGGTTTAAAATATGTCATAACATATATATAGTTTTTAGATTTTTGAAGCTGATAATTTTAAATATGTCAGAACATTTGTGTGACAACAAAAGATTATCATCAGGAATAAAAATAAAGTTTAATTTGAATTACTTCTAAATTTGCAAGAGATAATTTTTGCCAAAATGGACTAAAAAATAGGCTCAAATAATGTGAAATGAACATACGTCGCAACATAAATTGTTGGTCAGAACTTTTGATGATCCATCAAGATCTTGTGGACCAATTGATAATAAAGTTATGACACAATTTGTATGAAAGTCTTGATGATTCGCCCAAACTTGCATAAAGCGGGGCAAGTCTTTTTCCATTCGAACCTCTGGGCATCCACCAAAACTTATGCGCCATTTGTTTCAAAATTAAGACATAATTAGTACTAAAGTCCTGACAATCCGCTAGAATGTGTGACAGGAAAAATATTTGCTCATCCATCAAAGCTTCTAACGATCAACCAGGCTTTACTATCATATTGTGACGACGGAACTATTTTTACAATATGAGTTAAAACTTAAAATAGTGGTACTTGACACAAACAATATATGAGGATTGAAAATGTTGGGCCCGTGCAGAAATATGGGCAACAATTATCTAGTCTAGTCTATATAAGGCAACAATTATCTAGTCTATATAAGATATGTAATAACATGAATCTATTGATCTGATGCATGCATCGTCAAATTGAATTAACTTTTTTCCTCACAAGACCATAAAATTTCTTTATTTCAAATGATTCGCGCGAATTGCGTAATCTAGTTTTACAACTAAATTGTAACAGTTGAAAATAAAATTATTCACACGTGAAAATTTTAATTTAATGTCACGATTAGATAGAAAATATAATACGTTACAATCACAAAAGAAACACACATTACTACATTAAACATACTGCTCAAATAGCTTATAATTTCGTAAAAAGAAAAATATTTCTACTTGAATCTTAATTTTTTTTTTTCTTTTTTTCCCTGAATCTTAATATAAAAAAAAAAAAAAAAAAAAAAAAAAAAAAGAGAGAGAGAGAGACTAGGCTAAAGATAAATGATACACCAACAATATCATACTCAGTGTATTTCTATAAGTGGGGTCTGGGGAGGATAAAAGTGTATGCAAACCTTACTCGTATTTCGTGGAGATAGGAAGATTGCTTCCAAAAAACCCTCGATTCAAGTAACATATAACAAGACAATCTGAAATACCTCATGTAGATAGACAGATTGTTTCCAAAAATCCTCGGTTCAAGTAACACATAACAAGACAGTATATATATATATATATATATATATATATATATATATATATATATATATATATATATTGCTTTAAAAATAAAAAATACATACTCCCTCCATTTCAATTTATGTGATATAATTTGACTAGACACAGAATTTAAAAAATAAAGGAAGACTTTTAAATCTTATAGTCTAAACTAAGTCAAAAATACTTATGTTGTTATAGATCATCTTATTATGCGTAAAAGATGAAGTTTTAAATTAAATTATTACCAACTAAAAAAATGTATCATTTTTTTTTAGACAGATTAAAAAGGAAAGAGGGAGTATATTTGAGTTTGAATACTATTATCAATCCATATAATAATATAGATTTTTGAAAATAAGTAAATGAATAAAGTATATGGCCGACCTTTTACCGACTTTATCTCTTATCTCTAATCTCTAATCCCACCTTTATAATATACTTCTCCTTTTTTTCTCCAATTTCTCTCTCTCTAAATCCCCTCATCCAAACACAACCCAACACCCCCATATTTCCATTTCAATTTTTCTCTCTCCAGAAATCAACCATGGCGGCGCAGCAAAGAGAGAAAGAAGAAACCGAGCTCAAAGTTCCAGATTCCATTAATCCTTTATGCTCTCAAACCCTACCTACACCTGCGCCGCCACCACCTCCGCCGCCACACCCCTCCGTTACAACTAGGTCAGAAAATATCTCAGATCTCAACCTTTCCGGTTCAAACGAATCCAGATCTACCGATCTACCTGAAAGGATAGATCTAAAGCTATCGAAATCTAGCTCCGATATTATAGATCTGAAGTTTTCTAGTACATACGAATCGAAATCTAAGATTTCCTGTAACTCATCTGAGAGGATAGATCTGAAGCTTTTCAGTACAAGTGAATCGAAACCTAGCTCTGATATATTAGATCTGAAGTTTTCTAGTACATACGAAGCGAGATCCACGTCAGCAAAGTCACAGGAAAATACAGTGATTGGTAGAAAAAGGCAGAGAGAAGTGAATAGGTGTTGTGGAATAGGTTGCAGGAGGAAAGTTGGATTGATTCCATTCAGGTGCAGATGTGGTGAAGTTTTTTGCTCAGAGCATAGGTATTCAGATCGACATGATTGTAGTTATGATTACAAAGCAGCAGGTCGTGAAGCTATTGCTAGAGAAAATCCAGTTGTTAAAGCTGCTAAAATTCTCAAGGTCTAAAAAAGTTGGTGGGGGTGTTGTGGTGGAAATGAAGGGTTGGGGGTGTTGTGTTGTAAATTTGAGGAAAGATGAGGGGTATTGTTGTTATTTTAAAGTTATTTAAATAAGATAGCGGGTAATTTGTTTTTGCTTTTTTTTTTTTTTTTTTTTTTTCTTTGTCCTTAGTGCTGCCTTGTATTTGTGCCATTTCGACACAGAAAATTATTTTTAAAAGACTTTTTATTTTAATTGCAAAGATTAGTTGACTATTAAATGAAGTAATCCCTTCATTCTAATTTATATGAGGGTATTATATCAATTTATGTGAAGTAGTTGGATTATACACGGAAGTTTTTAGAAATTTGTGGTTTAGAATGGGTTATATATATATATATCATATTAAGGATAAAATGAATGAGAAGTTTAAAATTATTACGACATGATTATATAATTACGATCAAGCTATTGCTAGGGAAAATCCAATTGTTAAAGCTGCTAAAAAAAATTCTCAAAAATCTAGAATTGGAAAATCTGAGGTTCTCTTTTCGCTATTTTCGAAGGTGGGGGTGTTGTGTTGTAAATTTTGATGAAAGATGGTTATTTAAATAAGTTAGTGGAGTATTATCATTTTCATTTTTTTTTTCTTAGTGCTTGTTGCGTTGTACTTATGCCATTTCGACACGTAAAATTATTTAAAGAGACTTTTTCAATTGCAAAGTGGAGTATTAAAAGCCTGTTTGGATGGGCTTATTTTAAGATATTTTCAGTTTATAAGCTGTTTTAGATAAGTTAAGTTAAACGGATTTAATTATTTTTTTGAGCTTATTTTAAGCACAAAATGATTTTAAGCTGGACAATCAAACACTCAAAAAAGCTGAAGCAACTTATAAGCTAATCCAAACGGGCTCTAAATCAGGTAACGAACACCTTGTGTTGGATAGTTGTTACGTATTGTTTCTATATTCATAACATAACGTACTCGTATTGTATTGTATGTGTTGTATTGGTATTGTATTATTTTGATGAATCAACGTTTGAATAGATTGTGTGTGGTTTATAATTGCAAAGATTAGTTGAGTATTAAATCAATTAACTAAGTAATATCGTCACGAATTTAAGAGCATGATGCTACTCATGTGTTATCATTGTCATAATAAAAACATATATTGATCCTTAATCGATGGATAAATGGTTCATCATATGTAGGGTGTTCACGGTTTGGTTAAAAATTGATTCAAACCGAAAATCAAAATCAAATCGATTGAATAGACTGATATTTACTTGGGTTAGGATTTGTTTGGTCTTGAATTTTTAAAAATCGATAATATTTGGTTTGGTTTTGATTTTACTAAAAGTAAATCGAAGAAAAAATCGAACCGAACCGACAAATTTTATACATAATTTTTATAATTATATATATACAATATATTAGTTTTTATAAATATTTTAAATAATTTATATAATTTTTAAGCAAAAGTTTATTTTATCTCTAATAGGCTAATGAATTTTATACCTTAAGCCGATTTTAAAAAAGAAATTCATGAATTCAAATTCATTTATTCAAAGAAACAACTATATGAGATTTACTTAGGTTTATTTTTTGTATTTCATATAAACTTTATTCACTTAATTTAAATCATAAATCCTAAGACATTTTCTTTATAATGCGAGAAACTATAGCTAACACAATAAAAGGGTAATAATGGATTATAAATTGGAAAAGGATAGATAGTTCTCTCTTAATTGTAGGAAAAAACATGAAAGAGAGCAATACCGTTAATTTTCTTAAAATAAAAAAATCAACCCAAACCGAACTAAACCGACTACAACCAAACCGATGGATATGTATTATATTTAGTTTGGTTTGGTTTTAATAATTTTAAAATTGGCTAGATTGGTTTAGTTTTGGTTTTAACCCAAAACCGACCCATGAACACCCATATGAATGCTTATCCACTTGGTCTACGTTGGATCCGTTCAATACTAATTTTTTTTTTTTTTTTGTCTAACACAGTTACACTTGACGCTTCTTACATTACTTGTTGATAATACAATTCACTAGGCATAACAAATAAAATAAAAATGTGGAGTACTCTTATACAATTTTGATACTTCGTTTTGTTCAAAGTAAACTTGTGACTCCACAAGCCGTATAATCTTTTCAGGCAATAGGTATTGGATTAATTCCACCATAAAATCATATAATCTTAATGGTGTCGCTGAGAGTTTTTATGCAATAGGTATTGAATTAATTCAGTTGATTCCTCGCCCTTACTATTTCCTAATCCCTCAAAGTAAAAAAATGAATTTCTCGTTGACCATAAAAAATATTTTATTATTTTAACTTGATTAAACTTTAGGTTAACATACAACAATAACATATATAGTATAATCTTGTACTTTAGCGGAGAGATTACACATAAGAAATATTGCACTCCCTCCCTTTCATTTTATATGAAGGTATTTGACTCGGCACACAGTTTAAGAAATAAAGGAAAATTTTTAAATTTTGTGATCTAAAACAAATCATAGAAATTTATGTGGCTAGGAATCGTTTTATGAAGTTGAATTGTTACTAAATATAAAAAGATGTCATTCTTTTTTAGATTGATTTAAAATGAAAGAATGTCATATAAATTAGGACAAAGGGAGTACATCAACAAAGGTCTATAGTAGGTTCCATTACGAAAATGACTAATTTTGAGTATTTCAAGTGAAACGACAACTTAATTTTTTATTTTTATTTTTAAATCATGTCCGAACATAATTTCTAATTCAATTTTAATAAATATATATATATATATATATATATTTTTTTTTTTTTAAAATTTTTACCAAATAGTGTCATAGGAAGAGCTCATGTCAACGTGGCAAGCAATAAAAGCAAAATTTCACATTGCTGTCATTTCCGCTTCACTAGTTGTACCTCATGGATGTACAACTTCCACAGCGACAAAAGTGGTTTCTATAAATAGCACAAGAAACTCTTTTAACATAATGGAAAGCCACTACACTTGTAGGGCAACAGCGGTTTCCCATTACTCTCTCCAATAAAAAGGTCAGATTTTTAATCTCTGATTATTACCTTAAAAAATCTGTTTTACACCTTTCTTGATTTGTCATTATTAGTATTAATACGAAAGGTAATTATAAATTAAAACAAAAAAATAAATTGATAGTGTTGATCCCAAATTTTTTTAGGCTTTTGGGGTGTAATAAATTGGTTTTTGATTTTATTGTGATTTGATTTACTGATCTGCAACTGATATTAATTTCTCCAACCCATGATTTATAAAAATAATTGCTTGAGCTGGTTAATTTTTTTTTTTTTTTTTTTTTAAATTTATATAATTGGCTTGGGTTTGTGTTTTTGTTGAGTTTTGATGTGGGTGTGAGGATTTTTGAAGATTCATTTTAGTTACCTCAAAAATCTGTTACAATTTTTTTTTTTTTTTTGAGTTTCATAGTAATAGAAATACATGTCCTACGGGAACAGAATTTGGAACTTGCTATCCTCTTGCCTAGCAGGCAAAGATTTACCTCCGTGGAAACAGTGGCGGATCTAGGATTTCAATCAGGGTGTTCGGAAAAACAACTGAACCACTTGAGCGAGTCTTTTGCATTTGCTCAGGCTGTTCAAAAGTTAATATATATACATGAACACATGAACACAGAAAATTTACCCTAAATATACACTGTAATTTTTTGCTCAGGGTGTTACATCCGCCCCTGCGTGGAAAGGATGATTCATTCGGATCGACACGAGAGTCCAACTACATTGCCAGAATTCATGTTGTATATTTGAAAGAGGTTGACCTCCTTGGCCGAGCCCCCGAGGAGGGCCAGCTTGATCCTTTTCCTAGAGATCACAGATGAGATGAGGGAACCCTGGGAGAGTCACCGAGTCCAACTACTATCCATGTACGATCCATACAAAGCTCGTTAAGCCTCACTTCCCTCTCCCCTTCACTTATGTTGTGGAAAATAGTCGTCGGCATTCTATAAGCGACTTGACCGAGTCTACGATGCTTTGCTTTTCTGTTAGTCGGCCGGTAATACCTCCCTTCATTTGCTTGCCTCCCGGTGTCCGCTACCCGTATTGGAGCCCGACTATATCAGGATTCACGCCGCGTAGGGCTCATTTCTGGGGAAGCGCTCTCTACCGATGATTTTTTCATACACAGTGCTTGAATCTGAGACCTCTGGTTAAGGGAGGAGCAGCCCCATCTGCTGCACCACATCCGGTTGTTATCATCATTAGTACCTAGAATGAAATTAAAAAAAAAAATTGATAGTGTTGATTCCAAATGAAGGGGAGCCTTGGCGTAACCGGTAAAGTTGCTGCCATGTGACCAGGAGGTCACGGGTTCGAACCGTGGAAACAGCCTCTTGCAGAAATGCAAGGTAAGACTGCGTACAATAGATCCTTGTGGTCCGGCCCTTCCCCGGACCCCACGCATAGCGGGAGCTTAGTGCACCGGGCTGCCCTAGTGTTGATTCCAAATGTGTTAGGATTTTGGGGTGTAATTAGTTGGTTTTCTTGATTGATTTTGTTGTAATTGTGATTTGCATGTTGCTTGGAATCTTCGAAAGTGTTGCTGCACCCGTGTCGGATCCTGTTTTAGGATTTTGGGGTGTAATTAATTGGTTTTCTTGATTGATTTTGTTGTAATTGTGATTTGCAAGTTACTTGGAATCTTCGAAAGTGTTGCTGCACCCGTGTCGGATCCTCCAAAAATACACTACTGGTGAAGGATCCGACATGCACACGACGACATTTTAGGAGAGTCCGATTAACTTAGGATTTGCTGGTCTGCAACTGATAGTAAATTTGTCTAATCCATGATTTAGATCAAGTAGCTGCTTTATTAGCTGATGTATTCAAAAATTTTCTTCTTCTTTTTATGTATAAATTAGTTTGCTTTTGTGTTTTGTTGAGTGTACTGATGTTGGTGTGAGAATTTTTGAAGTCCCTTTTGAGTTTCAGTTCCAAAATTGTGACGTTTGATTTGTGTTCTTGCTAGGTTGAATAAAATTATTAAAAAAATGATAGTGATCCCAAATATTTTAGGATTGAGGTTTAGTTGAAGTCCCTTTTGAGTTTCAGTTCCAAAATTGTGACGTTTGATTTGTGTTCTTGCTAGGTTGAATAAAATTATTAAAAAAATGATAGTGTTGATCCCAAATATTTTAGGATTGAGGTTTAGTTGATTGGTTTATCTGATTGATTTATCGTAATTGTGATTCGTTGGTCTACTATTGATAGTAAATTTGTCCAATCCATGATTTATAAAAATAACTGCTTGAGTTGGTTTATTTGATTGTTTTTATTTATATAAATTCGCTTGGGTTTGTGTTTTTGTTGAGTGTTTTAATGTGGCCTTTTGAGTTTCAGTTCATGATGTTTGATATTTGATATTTGATTCGTGTTCTTGCTTGGTTGTACATTTTGATAGTGTTGATCCCAAATATTTTAGGATTGAGCTGTAGTTGATTGGTAGTTTGATTGATTTATCGTAATTGTGATTTGTTTGGTCTGCCATTGATATTGATTTGGCCAACCCATGGTTTAGAATTTAGATTAAGTAGCTGCTCGGTATATTTTTTTAATATAAAAATTGACCTGGGTTTGTTTTTGTTGAGTGTTTTAATGTGGGTATGAGGATTTTTGAAGACCCTTTTGAGTTTCAGTTCAAAATGTTTTACATTTGATTTGTGTTCTTGCTTGGTTGAAGATTTCGATATCAATGAATTTGCTTATTATTTGTCTTAGCGGCTGGCAGCATGAGTTATCCTGGGCTGTGTCGCTCGGACTCTCCAAAAATGATGCCGCACCCGTGTCGGATCCTTCAAAAATGCACTACTTTTGGAGGAACCGACATGCACCCGTGTTCATTTTTGAAGAGTCCAAGTAACATAGATCCTGAATCTGTGTTTTCGTTGAGTGTTCTGATACAGTTGTGAAGAATTTTTAGGATCCATTTGAGTTTCAGTTCAGAATTTTGACATTCGATTTGTGCTCATGCTCGATTATAGATTTGATATCAAATGATTGAGTTGACGTATTATTTGTCTTAGCAGCTGGTATCATTAGTTATCCTGGGTTTGTGTTTTCGTTGAGTGTTCTGATATGTGTCTGAGAATTTTTGAAGAACCTTTTTGAGTCTCAGCTCAAAATGTTTGACATTTGATTTGTGTTCTTGCTTGATTGTAGATTTTTATATCAATGAATTGGCTTATTTTTGTCTTAGTGGTTGGTATTATCAGATTTGTGGAAGCATAATTTACATATAATTTACATATGGTAACTGCTTGAGCTGGTGTATTTGAAATTCTTTATATGAATTGGCTTGGATTTAGCATTTTGAATTGGGTGTGAGAATTTTTGAAGACCCTTTCAGTTCAGAATATTTGTCATTGATTTGTGTTCTTGCTCGATTGTAGATTTTGATATCAAACAATTGAATTTGCTTATTATTTGTCTTAGCGGCTGGTATTATCAGATTTGTGGAAGCATGATTTAGATGAAGTAGCTATTCCAGCTTTTGTAAAGAACTTTTACTAAAAGGATTGTCTTGGAGCCCCCCAGGGCTTTGATCTAGTGGTAAGATAGCAGCTTGTGATTTGTGGATTAGGCGCACGTCACGAGTTCGAACCTTACCACAGACAAAAGCTTGGTATTTAAGTAAATTAGAGGGGCGGGCCCATTATCTACCGAATTTCAAACTGTGCGACATAGTCTCTCGGGAATTTCTCGGTTATAAAAAAAGATGGTCTTGGATTTACGATTCTTTCACTGTCTTGTTACGGGTGTGAAATATTTTAAGACGCTTTGTTTTCTTGGTTGAATTTGTTCTTTGATTTTATTCTTTCTGGAATGCTGATGTCCAGCTATTAATTTTGCTGATAAGATGTGAAGATAACTAAGTTGTTTCTTAGGAGTTTGTCTTTGCCACTAAGATAGATTCATGGCATCAAATTGTCACTTTATAGCCGGATTGATCTTATGTTTTACATCAAATAGCTGCTTGAGCTGTTGTAATGAAGTGTGGGAGTTGTTGTTGTTGTTTGGTTATACATTGGAATGAGTTGTTTTGATTAGTTTTTGAAGATGCGTTTCTCAAAGAATTTCCCCCCTCACAAATTTTTTCAAGTGAAATGCATGTCCAAACACAACTTCAACCTCAAAAACTCTTTTTTAAAGTTTCAACTAAATCTATGTTCAAACGCCTACTAAGTTTCTTTTGAGTGTCTTTATATGGAGTATGAATATTTTTTGAGAACTTTTTTGGTTTCTATAGGCGCTCTCTCTCTCTCTCTCTCACACACACACACACACAGAGTCTTTTTAATCACTAAGTATCAAGTTGGATAAACGAAGTTAGTATATGTACATTCAAATATGTACTTGTGATTGTTATAAGTTGAGAAGTGTTTCTTGCTAGAAGGCTGAAAATGGGATCACCAAGTGTGATACTCACCTGAAAAGGTAATTGAGTTTCATTCAAAGCATTATGTTGCTTTTGATGTTTCTACCATAGAATGTTACTACAACGCTTTGAGTGATGGTACAGATAAAGGGGTGTATGTACCTAATTCTTTGATCCTCCATAAATTCTATAATGGCACGATAGGCACATTACCTTTTTAATGGCGATTTTTTGTGTTTCTCAAAAGATGAATAAGTGGATATTCATTGTTGTGTGAGTGAGTGGAAATGAGTGAGGGGGAGAGGAGGTTTGAGAACTTAACTGTATATTCATTGCTGTTTGAGTGAGTGGAAAATGAGTGAAGAGAAAGGGGGTTTAACTTAACCAATGGACTTGCAGGAGAATTACTAGTTTCAACTTTCAGTTGATTGGTGACGGACTCCTCTATGATGTCTGTATTATTTTTGCCAAATCTTTTCTTTTCTGGTTTTTGGGTGGGACTGGAGCTGAATATTGTGCATGCAAGTGGATCAGCATACAGTATTATACATAGTCAAGTCGGTAAATGGGAAACTCCATGAGTTCTATTTCTCTGTAATATATTGGATACTTTGCAAGTTAATGCACGTATAGTATTAAATACCATGGAAGTTAAGCATGGGTTAAGTGATTTTGCAGCCAAAAGAATTGTGCCTTTCAAACTTTCAATCTGCTGCAAATAAGTTAATGTCAATAAGGTTTGATATGTCTCTCTCTATATACTAAACAGTTGCATTACAAGATCTCATCTTATAGAGAGTATGCCAGCGTTCATATTTTGCTAAAATCGTAAAACCGTAGTGTTGGAGAATGTTATGCCAATAAAGTTGTGTCGGGAGTAAGTCACATGGCAGATAAACTTTATAAGATGATTTATAGCGTGACTGTAATTCATATAATGCTGAGCTTGTGAAATGGGAAATTTGGGTACCTTTTAAGCAAATGTGTTGGTAGAATAGTGTTTCAAGCTAAATTTTGAACCCAAAAATATCTTCCGATGGACATTTGTTTGAATGGTTTGCTTACTGTTTCTATTGTTCAGGTTTAGAAAATCAGAAGTCACGAGATGGTCAGAGCATATTCACAAGAGCACACATATAAACACCCATGGGAACGAGTCACTTCAGCATCGTGGCGTAAGTTTGCTGATCCCGAGAACAAGCGCACTCTATCACATATTCTTGAGGTTGACACATTGAACCACAAGCTCGATGCCAGCTCAGGGAAGCTTTATACTACTCGTGCCATAACTATCCATGCACCAGGACCATGGTTCATCCGTAAAATCATTGGTCAAGACATCTGCCACTGTGTAGAATCAACTGTTGTTGATGCCCATTCTCGGTCAATGCAACTTTCCACTCGAAACATTAGTCTTGAGAAGTACATAGAAGTGGAGGAGAAAATTAGATATGACCCTCATCCAGATAATCCAAATTTATGGACTGTCTGCAAGCAGGAAACGAGTATTAGGATTAAGCCCTTGTCAGCACTGGCTTCAATGGCGGAGAAAATAGAGCAGAAGTGTGTGGACAAGTTTCAGGCAAACAGTGCCAAGGGAAGAGAAGTAATGGAACGGATGTGCAAGTACCTTGAAGCTGAATCTTCCAGAGGCATTTCAGCATGATTTAGCAATCTAACTTTGCATTAGGTTTCATTAGCGCTTGTATCCGACCCCTCCTTTGAAGGTGAGCAGTGGGTTTTCGATGAACACTTCTGGCTATGAGTCAAATGCATGAGAGAAGTGATGTTTTCCTGAATTTGCATTATGAGATTGTTAGATGGGAATTTTACTTTTAGGTACTTTACACAAGTTCTAACTCCAAGCATCACAACTTCGTTATAGTCGATTACATGTAATTCGTGTTTGCAGTTTATCTTCCAAATTCCCAATTACATGTTTACTCTATAATGAGTTTGAGTTTTATTAAATCCTTAAATATGATTGACGATAATTTTGCTGTTGCAGGAAAAATTGTGAGTATAAGCCTTGTTAAAGACACTCTTTTATCTGTTTGATTTCACAGAAACCTCGTGCTTGAGGGCTGTGACATTGTATTACCAGAAAATGTGCAAAGTGATCCGTTACCGTTAGGATTTTGTAAATACAGATGTGTCACCTTTAACTTATTGACAAAAGGATTGAAGAAATAGCATCAATTAACAGCATACAAGATTAGCTACAGACTATGCTGTCCTGGAAAACTCTTAAGTCTATAAGCAAAGAGAATTACAGTCATACCTCTCTATAACAACATTTCATTATAACGGTTAAGTTTTCTTTGAGCCGATTTTCATGTTATGTTACATATAATGTTCTTTGTAACAACATTTCGTTATAGCAACTAAAAAAATATTCAGAAAGAAGATTTGACTGTATATTAGCTGTCTGTGGATGAAGACTGACCGAAAAAATGCTGTTATATATGAGTGGTTGAACAAAGATTGCGCGAACGAGGTACTGAAGCTAGTGAGGCCATACATAAATGAGATCAAGAAGCATAATTTACAACTGCAAAAAGCACAAATGTGTAAGTGACTTTTACATGTAATGTAGACTTGCACGTACCATTTAGATATGTAATATGATGATGATATGAAATGAGCTTAAATGAAAGAAGTGAGGATTATGTAGTCGACTGCAACCCTGTTGTTAGATTCAGACATGTAATGATATCTTAAGGAATGCCATGTGCTGATGTGCTCCAGAATGGACCATAAGAAAGCTACTCACAGTGATCTGAGTGAAACCAGCACATATAAAGACTTGAAACTGGGGCCAACAAACAAATTCTCCCAGCAATAATGAACATGATTACTTCAACTAGCAAATGTTCTTTAAACTTCATTGCCAAGATCTTCTATGATATTTACCAAATCAGAAGAAGCAACCCTTTGAACTAGATGAATGCACCAAAGTTGGCAAGGTCATATGTGAAAAGTAAATAAATGATTCAATATACAGAGAATCCGCTGAAATTGTACTTTTTTATTTATTTAAACACGTTACCAAGGTTCCAAAACTTTCTCCACTTTATTTGTAAATGTAATATTTGTTTTAGAGTTTGTAAAAATCTTGTCGAACTTTTTTCCGAAAGTATATTTGAGGTGCTTTTGAGAAAAATACTATGTCCCAATTTTTGGAAAAATTAGACAACCTGAGTTTGGAAATCTTCAAGATTTTTTTTTTTTCGAAGGCAACTCAAACATTTTTGCACCCAAAGTATATTAGTATATGCTTAAATAGAAATATTTGAAAATAAGACATCTAAATTTCAGCTATAACTTTATGTTTTATAAAACTCAAGTTAAGTAACATGCAATAACAACAATGTTGACTTAATTGTAAGATACTGCTTTTAAGAATCTAAATTGTTGAACTTTACCCAAGTATTGGAATAAAATAAAGTGTTCGTTCATTATAAGACTAATAATACTTCAAATTACCATGAAAAAACTACTCCTATATTATTTGACACACCAATCTGTTATTTAAGTTAAACATGTGAGTTTACTTTAAACTCATGTGAGTTTACTTTAAACTATAAACTATAGGAGTAAGTTTTAGAGTGAGACTAAAACCTCCAAAAAAATTATCCAGGATAAGGGCTTGTTTGGTTCATGGGATTAGGCGGATTCTCTCGGTATAAATTTTGGGATTAAATTATTCCTTATTTGGTCGAACGTATTAGCTAAAATCAGTATAATTTTTATATCAAAATCTTCGTATAACAATCCCAAGTAAAAAGTGGGATTGATTATCCAAGATATAATCCTGATTATAATCCCAAAATTATGATTCTCGTATATTCTGGTTTTGAACCAAACGACCCCTTATAGTGTATAATAATCCATTTTACGAAGAACAAATGGGAACCAGGAAGGTCCCATAATTAACATTTACCAAATACTAAAGGTCCATTAGACTAATTAAACCAAAACAAAACAAAGTGACAAAAATGAGAACTTAGAAAATTGGGAATAGCCACTTTTCATTAGCTAATTTGCTCTCAAAAACAGTACTAAATATATATTTTTCTTCCCCACTTCGCTTTACACTATTAAAAATCCCTTACCCTTTATGCCCTCTCTCTCTCTCAAGACGGGAGACTAAAACATGCTAAATTTTCAAGTGAGACCAAAACCTCCAAAGAAAAAAAAAATTACTGCAGTAAAGTGTAATATTCCTTAACCAGAAGTCTCTGTTCGAGTCCTCATGGGTACATAATTATTTTTATTAGAAAGTGCTTTACCCTTAACGTGGGTGTTTATGGTGTGAATTTGAATTTACTCAGAACCCAGTGTAAAAACCGGACACCTGGTGAAAACAAAAAACAAAGGAATTTGGAAGGTCCATAATTACCATTTACCAAAAACTAAAGGGGGATTAGAATAATTAAACAAAACAAAGTGACAAAAATGAAAACTTAGAAAATTGGGAAAGCCACTTTTCATTAGCTAATTTGCTTATTTAGCCCTCAAAAACAGTACTTAATAAATTTTCTTTCTTCCCCAATTTGCTTTACTATATAAAGTTTATGCTATTAAACCCATTACCCTTTATACCCTCTCTCTCTCCTCTTTCTCTCTCAAGAATTCATAGTCAGATCAAAGAGGTAAAAATTGCAAACTTTCTCTAAGTATCAATTTTTGCTAATCTTTTCTTTGGAAATTTACTTTTTTACCTGTTTTAGCTTTGTGGGTATGCTAAAGATTTGATTTTGACAATATTTTGTTAAGCCCCAAGTTTGGTTCTTTGTGTATATACTCTTATTGAGCTAAGTTGTTGCTCAATTTTTCATATGGGTATTATATGATGGTTTCAAGATTCAATTTTTATGGTGTTTTAGGATTGGGGTTTGTTAGATTGAGTTGATTTAGTAGTTGTTATGTTGGATTAGTATGAATTGTGGGAGATAAATGTTTTTGGTTTAGTTGGGAGTTTCAAGAATGTGTTTTTAGGATAGAAAAAATGGATTAAAGGGCTGATTTTTGGTTGTGAAGTTGGGTTTTTTAGTTTAGTATTTTGGGATTTTCAAGAATGTCTTTTTAGGATGAAAAGAGGTTTTAAGTGCTGATTTTTGGTTGTGAAGTTGGATTTTTCAGTTCTGAGAACTTCAAGTTGTTGTTTAGTAATGTTTTGGGAGTTTCAAGAATGTGTTTTTAGGACAGAAAATGATATAAGGGCTGATTTTTAGTTGTAAAGTTGGGTTTTTTCGAAGTTTAGTATTTTACGAGTTTCAAGAATGTGTTTTTAGGACAGAGAAAAAGGATTTAAGGGCTGATTTTTGGTTGTGAAGTTGGGATTTTTCAGTTCTGAGAAGTGACTAATTGATTTTGGAAAATGAATAGTTCTGGCATGGGTGGTGGTTTCTTATCAGGGTATAATGGTGGATTTTTGGGGATGAATAGGTTGCAACAGCCTCAATCAAATAGTAATAATGCAGCTTATGGTCATGAGATTAATCACAATATTGTTCAATCATCGGTGAATCCAAAATTGGGACTTGAACATGATAAACCGATTGGTCTAATGGATGGTAAGGGTTGTATGGCATTTGGGAAGGATAAAGCAGTTGGGCCAAGTAATGTTAGTAATAATCCGAATAGCAATACCAGCGACGAGGATGAGCCTAGCTTTACGGAGGATGGAAATGGTGATAATAACGGTGGGGCCCAGGGTAAAAAAGGTTCTCCGTGGCAGCGAATGAAATGGACCGATAATGTCGTTAGGCTTCTTATACAAGTAGTTGCATGTGTTGGAGATGACGGTAGTTTGGAGGGTCAGGGTCCTGAAGCGGGGTTGAAGAGAAAATCCGGGTGCATTCAAAAAAAGGGTAAATGGAAAACAGTCTCGCGAATAATGATGAGTAACGGTTGTCACGTCTCGCCTCAGCAGTGCGAAGATAAGTTCAACGATTTGAACAAGAGGTACAAGAAATTGAATGATATTCTCGGTAGGGGTACTTCTTGTGCTGTGGTGGAAAATCCGTCTCTAATGGATTCCATGCCGCAGCTTTCTGCTAAGGCCAAGGACACGGTGAAAAAGATACTTAACTCTAAACATTTGTTTTATAGAGAGATGTGTGCTTACCATAACGGACAAAAGATACCTGATTGCAATAATATTGAATTTCCGGTTCACTCTTCTTCACCTGTTGCGGCGGCACAGTGTGCAAAAGATCAGTATGGGTCCCACGGAGATGAAGCTGAAGAACATAACGAAAGTGATGATGATGATGATGATGAATCGGATGATGAAGAAGATAACCACGATGATGAGAGAACAAGACGAGTTGAAGAAAATTGCACACAAACTAGCGGGCATGATAATCTTTTGGCTGAAATTAATGAATTTTTTCAAGACCCGACAAAAACCAAGTGGGAACAAAAAATGTGGATTAAGAAACGGATGCTACAACTAGAAGAGGAAAAGATTGGAATCCAAGCTGAGGCGTTTGAGTTGGAGAAACGTCAGTTTAAGTGGCAAAGGTTTTGCAGCAAGAAAGACAGGGAGCTTGAAATAGAAAGGCTGGAGAACGAGAAATTAATGTTGGAGAATGAGCATATGGCATTGCAACTGAAGCATAAGGAGCACGAAATAGACAGTACGAAGCCCGATATTTCTTTCAATTCTGCACCTCTCAGCTTAGATAGACCTCGGGGAAGAGATCAGATCGATGCAGCTAGGTATCATTAACTATTAAGGAGTACATCGGAATCTCCAAGTTTTTTTTTTTGTTTTTTGGGAACCTGTATGTCATCGCCCCCTTCTTTTGTACAATATTTTACAGCTCAGCATGCAGTAAACTTGTTAAGCACTTCTTTTAAGTTCTCCTAATATTTTTCTCTAAAATTAACTGCATCAGCTTTGTTATGGAAGTCGTGGTTGGTTTTACTCTGGACGTTTGTCCAAACATCTATCACCAGAGATCATTTGGAATATAAATTTCTGTGCTTTCTGATCATCAGAAGTTAAGAACTCGACGAACTTGCATTAGTGATATTAGTCTTGCAGTGGCGTACTTGCGTAAAACTTAGTATTCTGCATCAAGAAGAACCTATTTGGTAACTGTTTCCTGATTCTTTTATCAAAGCCAAGAGGTAATGCTGAAGTTATCATCTTGGGTTCTCTGTCTTGGTTTTATGTATACATTTGTGGCCTGCAGCAGTTCATGTGTCAACTAAGTCATTAAACGCTATTTTATAATTAGCGTAATCTTCTCTCTTTCTTACATACACACACATACACTCATACATATATATTACTCTCTCTATTTCAATTTGTTTGTCTTACTCCTTTTTAGCCTGTTTCAGAAAGTATGCCTCTTTCCTAATTTGGCAATTCTTTAATTTTATCATTTCACATGGTGTGTTTAGGACCACAAGATTAAAGGGCATTTGGGTACATTACACATATCTTTAGTTTAAGACCACAAGGTTCAAAGTCTTCTTTACTTTCTTAAATTCCGTACCTGGTCAAACTAAGACAACCAAATTGAAATGGAGGGAGTACTTCTGAAGATCTTATTTGGATTAGAAATGAGAAGATTTATGAATATCCCGAAGCATCATATCACCACTTGTTCTTTGCCTAGAATGTCCCTTGATCTAGATGCATTTCATTCTATGCGCCCTTGTGCATTCACATGTGGTGGTGAAATGAGTGAGCCTTTCCCAAACAGTTCTATTTGAAGCAACCAAAGCTCTGAACTAGCAGTAGCTCCCCCATAACTCCGTCTCCCCCTGCTTTCCATTTGCAGAATCGAAAACTTTGCTATCAAATGGTTAACAACTAGGAATCTATTTCTAGACTCAGTACAAGGTCAACTTTTTTTTGTTTGTTATGTATATATAACGGATGTTGAATCCCGTTGGTGAAAATTGTGCCTCCGCCACTACCCTCTTCTCTCTCTCTCTCTCTCTCTCTCTCTCTCTCTCTAAGAGAGATCTGTATGTGTAACTTTAGAAAGCCACTGTTATTGCATTGTCATGCTGCTATTACTATTTACTAGACAGAGACTTGACCTACCTTGTCCTATCTTGCAGATATTTTGCAGTTTATCATTCTGAACCTTTTGTTTTTTTTCTTCTAATGCCTATTCCCTCCGTCCCAAAATAAGGGTGGCTTTAGCTCATTTCACGCCCATTACCAAAAACAATAAATACAAGGTATAGGTTACTAAGTTACCACTATTTATTGGATGTTTTTTGACAATTGAGCACTATTAAGAAGTAGTTCTTTAATATAAGGGTATAGTTGGAAACAACTACTATTTTTTGTCTTGAATTCCTAAAGCGGCAATTATTTTGGGACAACTTTTTCCGCTAAAGTGACACTTAATTTTGGATTGAGGGAGTACATTGCAAGGAATTCAAGATTGTTCTTTAGCTGAACATTGGCAAGTTGAGTTTGATTTTGTACTGCTTTTTAAATGTCTGTAAGCTAGTTCTGCTCTCTGTTGTAGAATCTATTCTGTGTTCTGTTTTATCATGAAAGCGCACTCCTGCATAGTAGATGATGTTTACATTACCGGAATACTTGATATAAAGAAGGCATAATACATAAATAGGCCCTCAAACTTGACCTCAACTGACAAGTATGCCCTCTAACTTTTGGTGTGCACAAGTAGACACCTTAATTTGTATAAAGTTGAACAAATAAACACAAATGTTGACGTGGAACTGACGTGGCACATAAACATGTTGAATGTCACTCATTCGAAGGAGCATTTTACCTTATGCTTCGAAAGGACCTACCTTTGAAAGGTTCCAGCTTTGTGCATTGAGTCTCGAGTAGCTCACTTTTTATGCTAGCCATATGGTCTATTTCACAGCATAAGTGATATTCGGAATTGCTGGGACGGGATATACTACCATTTTTTGTTATGCCCCTCCGTAGGACGGAGTATAACAACTGCTGCTACAACGCCTCAGTTAGGCACAAAGTGTGGTTGCAAAAAGTGCATTAAAAAGCATTTTATAGGATGAATCTGATACAAATAGCTAAACTTAAGCGTAAATCAGTACTTGTATGATAGTTTTTTGTTGGTGTTTTATCATCTTTTTAGTTTTTTTTTTCTTCTTAAAATAGAATTATGCTGTGTTACTTTGATTTCGGGGTTAATTTTACAGATTGTGTTATTAAACTTACTCTTTGTAACACTAGAGTCACAAAACTATTTAAGCGTAAACAATTCACAAAACATTAAAATTTTAAAAAAATAAAAAATAAATGAGTTGTTACAAATGATATATACAAAGTTGCAAAATATATAGCAACCAACTAGCTACTTGCATGTTTAAATTGAATATCCAAACACATGATAAAGTGAACCTATTAAACACTTCTGGCTCAAACTTTGAAAAAGATTTTGTGCGTGTTTTAAAACATAGGGGATCTAGAATTTTTAGAATATGAGTGCACCAGTGAAGAAAGGAGAAAACAAAGTATCAAGTGAGAATTGATCTCTGTTCTACTACATAAATAATTCAACTTTAAATCAAGCACCATTCAACCTTTTGGGAGCACAGGGGCCATGATATAATATTAGATCAGTTCAAGAAAACATGTACATAAAATACCTAGTTTTGTGGAGACTGTGAGTTCACATGCACCATATTATGGGCGGTACATCAGTCCCTATTCTCAAACACCTATTACGTATATGTTAACTACATAAAATATGTCATCTCCTTTAATTATACACGTCAACCTCAATTGGAACAAGCCTCATGTTTTAAATCCCAATGTTACACCAAAAAAAATAAAAATTTGAAAGATATCTTAGGTTTCAATGACTGTTGTTGAGGTCTCGTCAAAGCATCTTGCGTTCCTTTCCATTCAAAGGGTCCAAGGAACTACAATTGCCATATCGTTTTCTTCCCTTTCTCCACTTTCCAAACTCACCACAAGGTTTCTCTAGGATTACTTGACAGTACCCGCCGTGATCCAAATATATGTTCAATAACATACGCCATATTTGTCACTAAGGCTTCAGAGTGTAGTGCATGAAGTATGGATTACACGCACATTATGGATATGAACCCTTTCGCAGATAAAAGTCTGGTATTTTCGTCCAGAATTGTTCAGAGGTAGTCCCATTATCCATTGGTTTTGAAACGTGCACCACATGACCCTCGGGGATTTCTCGGTTATCAGAAGAAAAAGTTCCCAGGATACCTTAGAGTGCAACATATGCTTTACACAATTTGTTTAGCTTAGAGTGCAAAAACAATGCATTTTAGCTTCTTTGGTACATCTAGTTCTATACATAATATCTTTCATTTCATTCATCTTTGAAGAAAATGAAATAGCAATGGTCTTAGTTTAGCTCTTAATTTGTCTCTGTTTTTCCAATAAATAATAGCTTTTCGTATTCCTTCGCAGTTTGCTTTGATTCATTCCAAGATTGCAAAAATTATCTTCCTTTTGGAGTTATGTAACGAGACATTCCAAGTTGAAAATATGAACTTGAAAAAAAGAACATCAAGCTAAGAAATAAAGCTCAAATAGATAAATACAAACTTTGTCAAGTCAAGCAAAGAAGAAAAATAAATGTAAACGCAGTTGCGAGACAGTTCCTAAAATAAAGCTTAAAAAGGAACATAGGAACAACATAATCCGTTACGCCAACGTCTTCTTAAACTTGACATCTGAAATTTTTAAAAATAAGATAGTGAGTCAAACACTTATAATTATTTTCCAATATAGAGAGTAGTAGTTGGACCTTGCTAAAATTAAATTATACGTTGGTTTCCACTTGAAATACATGTTAAATTTTTTAGAAACATTGAAACTCAGTCCCTGCAATGACAGATTGACACATTGGTATAGATTTAAAATTTTACTAGCTTAAAACATCAACTGAGGCTAATTCTTTTCAAAATCCTCTACTTATTGAAATTATTGGAAATAAAAATATGCGAAGTTTAGAGCATCGATTTGTTGTTGTTATAACAAAAGTATAAAAGCTAAGATATTAATAGTTACAAATAACTAAAAGATCAGCATAGAGCTTAATTGAATACCTGAAGTTCTGAAACTTATAACTTGTCTAGAAGCGATTATTTCTTCTTCTGTAATTCCTTTGACCTTGCTGCTTCTTTCTCCTTCGCATGATAATTCTGTGTTCCATCTCTTCAATGATTCTTGCAAGCCATCTCATATTACCAGTTGAAATCATGAAATATATTATAGATAATCCAATACATAGTCCACTTCCATATCCCATAAAAGCAGCTTTCCAAAAGTCACTATAGTAAATTCGTAATGGCTTTCGATCGTCTAGAGAGAGGCACGGATGTGGTATACTTTGTCTCGCTACTACCCTATCATTACCACAACCTTTTGAAACAGGGAACCCACGTAATCCATCATTTCCTTCATATGAATTGTTCTCAAATGTAGCAAATTGACGTCCTTGAGGGATGCATCCTTTGAGATTATTGTAGGAGAGATTTAAAAACTCAAGAGATGTAAGAGAAGCAAGTTGTTAAAAAGAGGGGGGACGGTATCTCTCCTACGAGCTGGTTAAACGAAAGATCCAATGATTCGACTACAGATAAACTTCCAAGTGATGGTGGTATATGACCTTGCAATCCATTATGAGACAAATTTAACACTCGAAGCGAAATGAGATCTCCTATAATACTTGGAATTTGTCCTTCAAATTTGTTACTTGAAAGATCAATAGTGGTGTACATTGTCGGAATTCTATCCAGTTGAAGCTCTAGTCCTTTGGTTGAAACTGTTATAGAATCATTGTAATCATTCTCTCCAAATTTACCAAGATATGTCGGTACCTTCACTGTTTGATCAACTGTTCTCATGGCTTTCAATTTTCGAAACATACTAGTCGATAAGTTTCCTGTGAAGTCATTGCAAGAGAGATCTATGATTCGAAGTTCATGAAACGTGTTTTTATCACTTGAAGTTCTAACCGGTCCATGCAATTTATTCGATCTCAACCTTAAAACTTGCAGCTTTGGGAGAGTTTCAAGCCACATTGGGAATGTGTCATTAAGGTGATTATCTCCAAAATCAAGAACTTGCAACTCTCTGCAATTGGCCAAAGATCTAGGAATTTTCCCCTCTACTACATTGTCATGCAAGTCCAAGGTTCTGAGTACACTTCCAACACTAAAAGTTGTTGGAAGAGTCCCAGAAATATTGTTTTGGTGGATATCCAAAACCTCAAGATGACCACCCATGTTACCAAAACATTGTGGGATTGCTCCCTTCAGATTGTTTCTGCCCAAATCTAGAATCCGTAGTGATGTTAGATCGCAAATAGACGAAGGGATCTCTTCATTGAGATTATTATGTGCTATTTTCAGTACTTGGAGTCCACTAATATTAACTAGACATTGCAGAATTTCTCCCCGCAAGTTGTTTCTCCCCAAATACAACACTTTCAATGATATCAAATAGCAAATAGAAGAAGGAATTTTCTCAGTGAGATTGTTGCTTTGGAGATACAGATTTTGCAAGTTTCTCAAGTTGCCAAAAGACGCAGGAATCGAACCAATAAGTTGATTAACAGATAAAAACATAACAACAAGGCTTTTCATATTCCCCAACTCACTAGGAACGGGACCAGAAAGGTTGTTAGCAAAAAGACACAAAATAGACAAGCTGTTCAAATTCCCCAGTGAAGCAGGAATAGAACCATTAAGAAAGTTAGTAGACAAGTCTAAATTATTAAGAGTCCTTATGTAACCTATTTCTTCAGGAATGGAGCTAGTAAGGTGATTCTCACGAAGCAACAAAGAGGTCAAGTTGGTCAAATTCCCCAATGAAGCAGGAATAGAACCACTAAGAAAATTATATGACAATTGTAAAACATTAAGAGTCCTTAGATAACCTATTTCTTCGGGAATGGAGTCAGAAAGGTGATTCTCATTAAGATACAAAAAAGACAAGTTGGTCAAATTTCCCAATGAAGCAGGAATAGAACCATTAAGAGAGTTAGTACTCAAAGCTAGATAAGTAAGAGATCTTAGGCAACCTATTTCTGCTGGAATAGAGCCAGAAAGATTATTCTCATGAAGATATAAAATAGACAAGTTGGTCAAATTTCCCAATGAGGCAGGAATGGAACCAATTAAAAGGTTGTCAAAGATGTAAATGGTCTGAAGCTTGGCTAGTGAGCCGAGTTGTGGTGGGATTGTGCCTGATATTTGATTGGCGTGCAAGTTAAGATAGACAAGATTAGTGAGATTACCAATTTCTGGTGGGATGGTGCCAGAGAGATTGTTCACGCTAAGGTCAACATATTCAAGAAAAGGGAGAGTTGAAAATGGGAAATCATAGAGTGTACCGATTACGCTAGCACCTGTAATGTCCAACTTGTTTACCCTGCCATTATAACATTGAACACCATACCAGTCCCCGCATGCATTAGAACTTTGTGTCCATGAAGCCAAAAAGGAATTATTCTGGTTCTTGAATGTTGCTTTCCATTTTAAGAGAGCTGTTGCTTCCTCAATGGATGCAAAAGTAACTGTAATGAGACATAAGAGAATGAGAAACTGAAGTAGTAAAGATATTTTGGGAACCATCATCATAAATTTCTAGATGATTTTGAGTTGGATTAATTTTTCTTTTGATGAACTTGTGCAGTATACACTTTTATATTGTAGATCTTTTTTCAAGTCTTCCTTGTCAATGGCATATAATTGTTATTGTCATATACTCTCTTGTCTCTACTAGATTGTCCATATCTTGCCTAATGTTTCTCAATCAGATGAACGTTGTGAAAGGCAGTCTTATTTAAAAAAATATAATCCTATTGGCCAATAATTTGTCCAGTCAAGCACAAGAAGCGAAATGAATAGGAAAATATTATTCTCAAATTTTCTCAAATTAGACCGTGCTAAGTCATACTTATATGATAAGAGTATCATGACTCTTCTGATGAAAAATAATTTTGAAATATTGGTCTTTTCGAACAACAGGTACTTCGTCTTCATCAATAAACAAAGATATGGATTTTTAAAATCAGAGGACCAAGCATTTTTTTTTTTTAATGGAATTGTTATAAATATATCATATTGGCCGGCCTAATAATTGGTGTAAGCATAAGAAGCCAAATAAGTAGGAAAATGTTATACTCTCTCTGTCCCAAAAAGATTGTCTTACTTTCCTTATTAATTTGTTCCAAAAAGATTGACACATTTTTATATTTAGAAACAATTTAACTTTATGAAATGATTTACGGCCACACAAATATCTAAGACTTGTTTTAAACCACACATTTCAAAAGTCTTCCTTTATTTGTTAAACTTCGTGCCAAATCAAACTAAGAAATCTCTTTGGAACGGAGGGAGTAACTTTCAAACGGGTCTAGTCATTGGCTGTGAGACCTGAATAGACATCATATTTAGAATATTCATCCTCAACTCAATGCACAAGTCTTGTTCCTGTGAATTATAAAATTATCGGCCGGGCCTGTTCGTCTAAGAAAATAATTTATTTTATTTTTCTTGTTCAAGACCAAATCTAATCCCTCAATAAAGTAAGAAAAATAAAAGAAAATCACTTACGCCAACTTTCATAGTTCATATAACCATATTGAGAAGATAAAGATTTATATTATAAGATCAAATTCATCTGCTTATGCTCAACCACATATAATGCTATAAAATTAGCTGTTATCTCTGGAGTTACTGAGACCGTTTGTATGTGGATGTTTGCGGGATAGTTTCTTTGCTAGCTCTGCTCTTGGGTGGCTGATTGAAACTGTCCGAAGAAGGATGATGATGATCTCCGGTGAAGCTGTCAAGTACAAGATCTCACTAGACGCATTCTCCCAGATTCTTAAGAACAAGGGTCCTAATTCTTAACATCCTTCGTGCCATTGCTGGTGCTGGTCTGTTGGCTGGATATGATAAGTTTCAGATGATCGAAAGAAATACGGCTCTGGTGGTGCCTAAATTCAGACCATATGTAGCATCCTTTAGGATTAGATGTTGATGAAATTTTTTTTCTAGTGAATGTGAGGATTTTGGAAAGACGTTTTGCGTTTTTCCTCCTTTTTTTTTTTTAATTTGAAACTTTAGAACGGGTTAGGCCCCCACACTTATTTCCCTTGTTGAAGGGTGTTTTTATTTTTTTGGGAACTTTATACCTGCCAGAGGTATTCTCATACTCAAATCTTTTGATATAATTAAAAGAGATGGAATTTGCAGAGATAAATCGTTTTTTTTTTTTTTTTTTTTTTTTTTTTTTTTTTGTGATTTCTTTTGTCGACACCGTTTTCTTTCTCTTGTATGGGAGTCCCTCTTAGGTTCTTCACATCTAGCTCCTGTGAAGACGGGATAATGAAGAGAATTCAGGTTTTGATTCGTAATATGTTCCTGTTCTATGTAACAGATCAATTACTTAATGAGCTATAAACTTATTTCTGTTTGCGAAACAAATATTGTTCGAAATGATGAATTAAATAGCTTGAGCTATTGTCTTCCTTTTAGGATTATGTAATGAGACATTCAAAGTTGGGAATATGAACTTGAAAAAAAAAAAAATATATATATATATATATATATATATATATATATATATATATATATAATTTTAAATTTGGTATTACTAGTATTAGTCATTTTTCCTAAAATCCTTATTAGTAAATTATTAACACATCTCTTCATATCCCTAAATTTTTATGTGTTTTCCAAATTGAAATTCATTATAAAATCCGGCTAATATAAAAGATTCCTCCATTATTTGTCATGTCTACCTCCGTTAGTCCTATTATCGATTTCTTTTTGTTCTATCGTCATAAATTACTATTAGAACTTCCAAACACCTAGAATTTACTTTTATCCATCGAATATATTAAGAAATTAAGAGAATAACCATATACTAAGAAAGAATAGATTCATAAGAAAAGTAAATAATTACTAAAACATTATTCACATAACATAAAATAATTTACATAGTAGGAGATTAGACATCATATTTAAACATAACTAAGACTTTGTTCTTTAATTATAAAATTATCGAAGCCGAGAGGTTTATTTTATTTTTCTTGAAAACCCGAAAACTATTCACACTAAGTAGAAAAATATCGAAAATCTAAACTATTCATAGTGAAGACGGGATAACATTTATGAAAGGGAAAGAGAATAATAGGTTTTTTTTCTTGAACTTGTGCTCTTGTTGATCATATTTCTTTGAACTTGTTCTTGGTGATGATCGATGATCAACCAATGATGAGCACAAGTTCAAGAAAAAAGCATCGACCACCTTTCTCCATATTCCCTTTCCTTTTCATAAATGTCCTACCTTTTTCAACCTTTGTAATATAACTCCCCCGTAAATAGTTTAGGGACTATTTTCTCTCTGTGAAACTAGTAAAGGGAAACCTCTCTCCAAACTTCAAGTCATGTAAGTCTTACCTATGTTTTCCGTAAATCCTCCTACTATGTAAATTATTTTATGTTATGTGAATAATGTTTTAGTAATTATTTACTTTTCTTATGAATCTATTACTCTTAGTATATGGTTATTCTCTTAATTTCTTAATATATTCAACGGATTAGATAAATTCTTGTTTGGAAGGCCGTTTTAATGTCCAAATGATAAGGGACTATGTTTGTTGCCATGGTAGCTTCACATGTGGTTAAAGAAGAAAGATATTAAGAATCAAGATTAAGAGAAAGAGATGGCTTACTAATAAGATTCATAACTTAACAAAAAAAAAAAAAAAAAAACGAAAATTATAAACTCTTGCTGTCTTTATTTCTATTGATATATATATATATATATATATATATCAAGCTAATATAGCTTAGGTAGATTAATACAAATTTTGCCAAGTGACAAAGAAGAAAAACAAATGCAAACGCAGGAAAGAGACATATCAAAATAAAGCATAAAAGTGAACGTAGGAATAACCAAATCCGTTACGCCAACGTCTTCTTATCCTTGACACCTGAAATTTTGAAAAATAAGATAGTGAGTCAAACTCTTACGATAATCATTGGAAAGAAATATACTTTGTAAGGCATTTGATTTGTTGTTGATATAAATAGCTCAGAGTTAATCCTGCTGCATTCATATACAAAGTCTATAACTAATGCAATCAGGCACTTGTCACATTTAGAAAGGCTTTTCCACATTCACAGACAAAGTTATTGGAATATTGGAGTAATAAGAGCCTCCGTAAATCATTCTTCTTTCTCAGATCACAAATATAAGAATATTTCAAAATGCCGAATTAATCCTCTACATAAATAACTCTCACTATCAAATTTACACGCATCATTGAATCAATTACTTTGAGAAAAGTCTATTCAATGTCCAATGTATAAATCAGACCCTCCTTGCATTACATCTATTGCATCCTTTAGAATTTAGATGTTGATCAAAATCTTTTTGCAGTTCTATGTGAGGATTCACCGGAAAGACGTTTAACCATTTTTCTTCTTTTTGAATAACTTTTAAACTTTAGAGCAGGTTAGAATCCCCACACTTCATGGGACCTTTATATAGATCTGCCCGAGTTTACAGATTTCTGATATTCGATTCTTTTGATAAATTAAATTTCAATAATTCTTAGACCAAATTTGCACACTTGCATCTCTTTATATTTTTTTGAAAATGCTTCTACGTTTTTTATGGAAATATTCACTGAGACTGTTTGTATTCATCTTGTCGACAACATACTGTTGAGGTGAGCATTTTGACATTTGCATTGCCGTTAACTTTACATCGACTTATCTACCCATTTCAATAATCAAACATTCTGATAGATATTAATGCTAGAAAAACAGTAAGTAGAACAACCGATCAGGACAACTTATTAGAGCCGTACATAAAATTCTGTAAGGAGCACTTGTGAACAAAGGGGAAGGGAAAAAAAATGAGAAGGGAGTGGCTACTTACTGGAGCTTCGACCAAGCACCACCGGTCAATTCCGCTTTGGGGCCACCCCTGACTCTACCATTATTATAGGGGTATGGGGTTCGAGACAAAGAAAGATCAAGGCAGCATATCAGTTGTTCCTTTATACTTGGATCTGTTTTTATGCTATTAGCTATTCTGTTGATTCTTTGTTGCTCCCAAACGCACACGCAAGTATACGTGGTCGTACAAGTAATATAGACTGTTAAGTCCAGATATCGATCCCACAGAGACTTAGATTCTATTGTTAAACTAATTCAAATTCGAATGAAACTATTCAAGAAAGTGAAAATCAAGATGTTTGTTGTACTAAACTAAAACTGAAAAGTAAACAATTTGTGATGGGTGTTTTTGTGACTGAGAATATTTCGACAAAGATTGTAAGGTTTATTAGATGAGAGAAAGTTCTAGGGTCATGGCTTTCGACAATCCAGTTGATCTTCAGACAATTCCACCTATCTTATTTCCTGGGTTACTAGTTGACGGGTTAATTATAACTTTATGAGTATCTTCCGAGTTGCTCACAAGCCCGCATGCTACTATAACGCCTATATCCCTATGGTCGTCGAGGTAACAAGAACGCATTTACTTCTCCGTATTCAACTAAGCAAGGCTAAAGGGTATATTCCTATCCTCATTAGCGAAACGATTATATCGAACAAGCCCTATTTATTCTTATTACGCATGCAAATTCCCCATCCCTAGTTCAATTCACACGCCACAGATAGTGTCTAACTATTGGCCAGATAATCAAACCAACTTTCAAGTCTTATGCCACAACCCTAGAATTAAGAGATTAGCTACTCATGATTCGATCATAGACAAAAGAATTCATGATTAGCTTAGGGTTTATGAAGATAAAAGTAAAAACGGGGAAGGAAGGGTTAATGACGGCTTACAATTGTCTCAAAGTATCTCAGTCTACCGTTCTCAACCCTTAAAATACGTATTTATAGTCTAGGAATTTAATGACTCAAGAATAGAACAAAAATCCTAATTAAAGTCGGACAGGTTGAGCCCATCCATGCTGGCCCCGCATCGCGGGCTCAGCACGGACCCTTCAGTGATTTTGAGATGGCAAATGTGCCCAGTCCGCGATGCGCGTGCAGCGCAGGCCTTTACTTTCCCGCAGCTTGAACTTCACGTGCTGGACCCATGCTACGGGTCTGGCACATATGCATCCTTCAGTTCAGTTTTTCTTCTCTTTTAGTTTGTCACTTATGGTCTTCGCCTAGTCACCTCGTATTATCATCATATGCTCCAAAATCAACCACTTTTAGCCCGATTTTCCATCGCTTGTCTTCATCGTGCCTATACACATGAAATATAACAACATAAGCCCAAATACGACGATTTCATCATAGATTAAGCGATAAAAGTCATAAGAATAGGATGTAAAAATGACTCGAAACATGATATTTGTGCCAAATATCACCACCCCCCACTTAGACTTTGCTCGCCCTCGAGCAAATACAAACCAACACCAGGCTACACTTCTAACTCAACTCATTCAAACAGGTCTGCAACGGGATTCGGCTAGTATGGCTATTTCCGAAAGAAGGATTTTAAAATCAAAACAATGAGCCAAGGTATGAAAGCCATGCCAAAGATTTAATTTCCTCATTTTTAGCACCAATGACCACCTTCTTGAAAAACACTTCACTTTTAAAACCAATTGACCCAACGACACCACTTTAAAGCATGTAAGCAGCCTTATGATCAAGAAAACGACGTTTCACCACTCTATTGCTAATTATGTGCCCTCACCACAAGAAAGTAGTCCATATATCTCGCGAATCACATATGTTTAAATCAATGGACATAAAATCACTAATTACGCTCACTCTCACAAAGAATATCACATGCAAAGTACGACATACCATAGGCTTGCCCGTAGCGTAACCACTCCGCTAATACAAGTAAGACGAACCTGGAATCAAGTAGGACTTCGAGGGTTGTAATGTAGGCCAAGGGATGGGTACGAATTAGTTGGATAATAGTGACTAACCTCCCTAAGCACTTTAATACATATACTTCTATCATTCTTGCACAATTTCTGCATTAGCACTTATTCAATACCAATCAACCTTTAAATTTCTCCCAATTCACCCATTTTTTTTCTTTGTTTAAGCACCACTCTTTTAAAAATCACACAAGTTAGAAGGGAAACTTTTTCGCTACATTTTTTTTGTCTTTTTCAGATTTCTTTCTTTCCTCTTTTTTATTTCTTCGATTTCGATTCCCAGCTAACAAGTGAATTAGTTCTTTTCATTCGGTGCTCCTATAGTCTTCCTGGATTACAATTAACAATCATTTCCCTTGTTTATTTCACATCCCAACTCCCATTATATATGTAAATGGTTAAAGTGCTCGTAGAGTATTTGGATCAAAAATCAAGTTTTATAGAACGAAGGGGTGAAGTCTAATTAACTGCTATCAAAGAAAAGGCTAAAGGCTCAAAAGGGTTAACTAAGGTGCTATTTACAAGTTGGTAGGATAACTTTTTAGGCTTTTTAGTGACTAATCAAAGAAACGCCTCTATCATTTTCTAGGCTCAACAGAACTTCATTTCGCTTCGCGAACACACAGGGCAAGTTCTAGATGTCAATACCAAACATGGATACAAATGTAAAACCTTACACACACATGGCACACAATCAACGCAAGAGGGATCCGGTTGTCCCTCGAATCAAACAAAAACAATTTGCAAGTGCTTTCAAGAAAAGTGATACAATTTCAAGGCATGCTTTCACAAATTTTTTTTAAGATCACTCATATGCCAATATTTCACGTAACCCGTGCACCTAGCATTTGAATACACCTATCCTACGGACTAATTTTCCCTCAAGCAGGTTTTCATCCACCCGTCATCAGGAAAAGCCCTTTCTATGACTTTAAAAGAAAAATCTACCTACGCCCGGTTCAAAGGCCCCCCTCGGGAAAGAACCGAGGCCATAAGAAAACTAAAAGGGGTGGATGATGAATGCCTACTAATGAGGGACATAAGAAGTTATCAAAGAAAAATAAGGAAAATAAAATCTTTTTGCAATTATTTTTTTTTTCAACTTTTTTTTTTGTTTCGACACTAAGACTCAAAACTACTAAAAAAAAATAAAATCCTAAGGCATACTAATCATCATCCGCAACCAGGATCGCGTATTGAACTTAACCGTTGTAATCGTAGCTTCCAACTAATCTATATCTATATAAAGGTCAAGTATCATGCATTAGAGAGAGTGATGTGAACTCTATAAAAGCGATTTCTATTTATCTTATACCACAGATTTTTGCCTTTTCTTCCTTTTATTTTAAGTTACGTAATATGTTAAAAGCTCATAACGTCAATCCATTAATTCCCTACTAATTGCACCTGCTCAGAATTCTAAAAGCCTATCCTAATCGTCGCGACTAAAGGATAAATACTTGCCGCTTTATGATGAGATGGGCACTTTCTCATGAATTCATAGGCAGCAATCCAAGGAGTCCCACTGTCCCACGATGCATGGATGTAGAATGAACACTTTCTAATCATGAACACTTTTCGCCTTGAGGCCTTGCAATTGAGCACTTGTTTATTTAGTATTTACGGTATATAAATGAGCAAATCTTAGTTACTAGCAAGTTGCTTCTTCATCTACGTCTCATGGTTACTATAAAGAAAAGAATTCTTTAATGTTTTTGCATTCTTGGGTTTTCTCTTTTCCTTCTTTTGCCAGATCATGTCCCCGAAGAGATATCTTGCGTGATTTTCTTTCAATTAGACCAAGAAAAGGAAAAAAACTTTGAGTGGATTTCTCATGTAATTTTTCAAAAAATTGTAAGTATTTTTGTTTAATTTTAATGTTGATTATTACTAGATCGAGTTAGTCTTAAATTTGATATCAATGGTAATGTGCATTTTCCTGGATACAAATCTTTAATACCCCCTTTATATTTGATAACATTACTTTCTCGACCTTCTAATCGCTAAGAGAAATCTAACAGGAAACTGATGCATTTGGAATTAGAGTCGGATATGAAACTCTATTAATACAAAAGAAAGCAAAAAGGAATTGATTAGCTTAGACAGATCATTAGGGACTAGAACTCTACCATTATAAACCTACAAAACAGGTGTGATACTTTTAGTTTGATGTTCTATTTTAATATGTATTTTTCTTAATTACATATTTGTTGTTTTAATTTTTTTTCATATGTATGTCTTTTATGTTTTATTTTTTTTATAATTTAAATATTTATCTCTCTTATATTAACTAAATTTTAAAAAAAAAAATTGGTAAAACATTTTTCAACTTCATTCTTTTAATCCGATTGTGTTAAAAAGTCTAGAAGTTTATTAAATAAGTTGGCACAAGACCGGGTGAGCCGGTGAGGTGGTACCTCTTTAGGCCCATATAAGTATTATCTTTTTTCTGTCAGATTTATGGCGTTTAACTCATTTTTCTAGCCAAAAAATTAAATATATTCATACTTTTGTATCATTTTTTGGCTTTTAAAACTTGTGTGTTTTTTAAAAAAATTAATAAATGCAAAGAACAATAAAATTACTAAATTAATCTAATACTATAGCCGTTATATCACAAAACCCGTTACTGTTCCAGCCTTTCATATTCTTATGGAAGAAGAATAAAATACACAACAATGCATAATGTAAATCAAATCTTCTATATATAGTGTGAGCCAGAGATGCTTCTTAATTTCGGTGGAATGGAAAGAAAATTGATCATCATTTGAGTTTAATAAATATCCTTATAATGTGAAGTACTTTACTTCATATTTATTCTAATGGATGATATCTATTACTCTCTTTTATACTTTACTGATAAATTTGTGATTATGCCATGCTTCTAATTGGATGTACTTTAAAATAGATTTTTATGACCAATACTGTTTAGTCTTGATATAATGGATCGAGCTGTTTGTTTAGTAGGAGTCTTTTCCCATATTTATTGCCGAGATTATGTACTTAAAGGTTCAAAAACGTGTGTTATCATTACTTTTAGAATTACTAAAGTTTATTTTAAAAGTAAGTTTTTCTCTTTACTATTGTATCGGATGTTGCTAATTGCAATTTTATGTGGTTTATTCAATTTCTAAATGCTAGAAAAGTTTTAAGCATAAAAATTTTGTTAATTGTTTTTGTCACATAGGCTATTTTATAGATCATGACAAAAAAAAATATTTCTATCTTTTAGCCGTTTATGTCACCTATTTGCTTTGATTTTCCTTACAAAATTTGTTTACAATAATGATTATTTTCTTCTTTTCACAATCGTGCGAAGCGAGGGCAAAATTAATTATAAGATATATATATATACATATACATATATATATATATACTAGTGCATAAAAAATACTTCACGCGGAAAAAGTCTTCATTAAATCTACAAAATATTTTTTTATATTGAGTATTACAATTATTTTAGGTCTTAATTAATTGAAACACTTTTTTTATTCCTCAAATTCGAATGGATTAAACTAAAACATGGTAGTATGTCTACTAACTTTGGTTTTCGCATTAATAAAATACAGGTGAAGCTTTTTGGGTCCAAAGACTTACGTTCTTTAGATGTAAAGGAGGGAATGAACTTAAAGAAGAATTGATGTAGTGTATATAATTTATATATACATAACCGGATCCATCTACCCTAATCAACTAAATCAAATTATTTTTAGTTTTTCTACATTTTCTTTCTATTTAGGAGTACATTTTTTTCTTTATGCCTTAAAATTTTGGTCAAGCAGCCTTACAATGCACTGATGCAGTTTATGGTGTTGCGTGGCTATCGAATTAAGGGACATTAATTTCTTGTTTGCATACATGAAAAATTCAAAGAAATAATTTTTCTAATCTTTCTAATTGAAATATAATGTGGGTATTCCAAATATAGGAAGCATAACAATGCAAACTAATCTGGTTGAGAATGGTGCATTCTGCATTCAAAAATAAAAGTAGACACCCTTATCAAAATCTGCTTCACAACAGAGAATAAGGAAGATACAATTTGTAAAATAAAAATCAAAACAAATGATTTCTTTGTGCAAAATATTTAACACTTTTTGGTTTCTCGAATTCAAACTAATTAGTACCAGCATATTAAGCACATGTATTATATGAGAAAAATTGCAAAAAAAAAACTATAGATTATTGTGATCTATTATAGTAAATGATCGATTCTACTCGGGAGAATGAGAGTTGCACATGTCAATTCGAGAAGAAAATAATAAAAAGAAAAGGAAAAAATATACCTGGATGTTAAGTCAATAATAGTTAAGTTATTCACGTTAATCACTAAATTACATGTCTTCTTTTTTTCACCGGGGTTTTGTTGTAGTAAAGTTTATATGAAGATTACCTTTTGAAATATTTAAACGTCCCATACACCACTACTGAACAGATTAACTAACTAAGTGAGTCTTCTAAAACTTTCAAATTCAGTTTAACAGATGAACAATATTGTTTTATCTTACAAAGGAAGTGAATTACAAAAAATTCATTCTACAAAGTGAATTACAAAGAAGAAGTTATAGGAAAAAGAGTGATGGTTGATAAAAAAAAGGAATAAAAAGTGTACCAAATTTGAGTGATATGCATCTTTATCTCTTTTACGACCAGCCAAAAGCTCCTCGTCGTCGTCGATGTTCATGTTGTGCAGTACCGGTGGATATCGATTACACATTTGGAGTTCTCCTCATCTAATTTAATATGAATTAGAATTGTCTCTAAAACTCTGCAACATGAAAAAGACTGTTACCTTGGCTATTAAAAAAATTAATCGGTGCTGACTTAATTGCTACCATGTAATTTCTACCATAAAGACACGGTAATCATGAGGAATAAAAGATAAAACTGTTTCTGCATTGCTAAATCTAACAGTCTGCTTAAAAGAATTGCTTCTTATAGTTCAAACAGAGTCCGTAAATTTAAAACATAATATAATATCCCGTAAATTTTTTAAATTTAAAAACAAACTTGAAATTCATGCGTATGTAACCAAAAGTGGATAGTCACATTGTTTACAAATTCTAGCTAATCTTATCAAGCACATGGTGTTTTTGTGTTAAAAGTTATCAACGAGACAATGTTTAATGCTAATTACATAATAAAAACATTGTTGATAAAGTTTACGAGAAAAAATTTAGGAAAAACATAGAGAAGAAGATGCAACCACAATGCGGTTTACTTGGGTGAACGAGAAAGGGGGTCCTCGGGCCAAATTCTTTTTTTTACAAAAAACGGCCCCCTCAAACGGCTCGTGATTCGCCCATCATTCAAAATTTTCTTTCTCCCGGATGGTAGCGACGGATTTGTTTTTTTTCGGGAAAAATGTCCCTTTTCTTGGGGGACTTTTTAAGAAATTAAGACCAATGAGGAAATATTGATAAGGGTTTTTTGTTGTGGTTTTGGGTTTTTTATTTCACGCCCAAAAACAAATAAAGGGCCCTTCACTCAAAAAAAAAAAAAAGGGTCTTAGCTACGGGTTTTTTTGGTGCGTTGAGAAACGCTTATATATTTAGTTCTCGAGACATGGCGGTTCAATAATAGCCATAAAATTATGTGATTTTCCCGGTTTATTTTCATTTCACAGTTTTTTTTAATTATAATTTTTTTCCAAATTTTTTTTGGTTTGTGGGGGTTTGGCCTTTTAAAATAACTTAAA
>NC_081353.1:36905153-36944712 GCF_029784015.1 Lycium ferocissimum | reverse complement strand
AAAATACGGCTTAGAAAAACCCCGAAAAAGGGGGAAATATCTTTTGTATTTGAAAGACCTTAGTTCCGACGGCACTTTGACCGTATCTCTTTTTTCAATTTCTTTTCCAAATATCCCCAGTGGTTTCGGTGTGTATAACGAGTTTAACGAATTTCTTTGTCAGTATTGAGGATCCACTTGTGATGACCATGTCATTGCACATGACTAAGTATCAAAAGTAAGGATCGGTTTAAAAATTTGGTTTAACTATTGTACCATTTATAAATCCTAATTTTCTTTTAGCGAGATAGAAATTAGCATTCCCTCCTCCAGTACCATAACCGGTCGTTGAAAGGCGTGGTGACAAGTCATACCGGGTAGTCGGAGGGATGAAGATACGGGGGATGAGTATTGGTGATTGTAGTTGAAGACATGATGTTAAAGCAGACAAAAAACTACCCCAAAAAAAAAAAAAAAAAAACTGATTTTCAGAGAAAGAGTGATGTTACCGTCCCTCTTCAAAACTCGAAGAAGCAGAGTCTTGCTTATACAAAGAACAAATCTCAACAAAAAAAAACTCAAAAACTCGCTGCAATAGTGTGAAATCAACAAACCCTAACTCGAACAAATCAACAGAATCTCAGCAAAACTCGTCGTAAACGTGTGAAATCAATAAACCCTAACTCGAACAAATCAACAATGTAAACCAGATAAAAGGAAACCCAAATCTCAATAGAATTGAACGAGGTTAACACCGCTCAACTCGAAATGATTTTAGACCGCTCAACTCGAAATGATTTTATCTTTCGGAATACATTACTCAAACAACCACAAAACCAAACAAAAATCAACGAAATCGATGAAATCGAAGAGGAACAAATCAACAAAATGAGCCGCGGGTAACACCGCTCGATAGAGAATAGCAAGATCTATCCGGATCTGTGCTCTGATACCATGTAAACTCAGAAAAAGAACGAAATAATCAAAGAAAACTAGAGGCGGAAACCCTAGTTCATATGAATATTCTAGAGAGAGAAAGTATAGAATATGAATGCTTTATTTCTGTGTGTAAAATGGCAAAAATGTTTTCAGTACAATTACAAAGACTATTTAAAACAACCACACCGACTATGCACAATAAAATAAATGGGCCGGGTTACATATGGCCCAATACTCAATTTAAATGAAGCAGCCCAAACTAAGTATCATCTATTCTAACAATTTGTAGTGTATAGAATTACTTCATTAAACAACGAAGCAAAAATCTCTGTTCTCTGAGTTTGTTGTCATTGTTATAGCCCGCAGCTGACAACTCCTCATTCTTTATTTTTGGCCTATAGTTTTCGTTGCCGAGATATTTTTTTTTTTCATTGTTCGTCACTTGTATGGCTATGCCCTTACCACAAAATATGGCTTGATTATCATCCTTTTTTCTTTTTCTTAATTAGCCTCTTTCACTTTATATGAATGGACAAACTATTGTAAGATCTGGTCTTATGCGGTAAAGAATTTTGATCATTCTTTATTTTCTTCGTCAAAAGGTCTTCTCAATCTTAACATTGTTTAAGTGTACAATTGTTAGGCTTTATTATTTGTACTAATCAACTAATATTCTCCTCCTAATTTACAGATGAAAGAACTCATGGGTTTTAGTCAGACAAAAGGCACATCTACGTGAAAACATATTTATATTTATTGATTAAAATATTTGATGTCAGTATGTGTTAAGTATCTCTCTCACAATTAACTACTACTTCTTTGCTAGCTCTCGAGTACCATTTCTGGGTTTTTGTTATTGACATTGTTATTGTTATTGCTATAGTTATTTTGAGATGTAGACATCCTAAGGGAGTGAGATGGGTTGCGAACATGTTTCAAAACCCGTTGTCAAAGAGTGAAAAAATGACTAAAATGATAAAGAAAAGCGTCTCAGATTTAAGAGACAAATAATTGCTTCTAACGATAGACTCTTTAGGCGCGTCTAATAATAACTGCGTTGATCATGTGGACAGACCCGTTCCTTGGTTAAATGCATATAATCAAAGAAAAAGTCCTGTGGACCATCCCATTCCTTGACATTCTAAATAATAACTGTGTTGACCATGTGGACAAACTTGGATTCCTTGGTTAAATGCATATAATCAAAGAAAAAGTCATGTGGACCATCCTGTTCCTTGACATTCTAAATAATAACTGTGTTGACCATGTGGATAAACTTGTTCCTTGGTTAAATGCATATAATCAAAGAAAAGTCATGTGGACCATCCCGTTCCTTGACACTCTAATAATAATTATGTTGATCATGTGGACAGACCCGTTCCTTGGTTAAATGCATATAATCAAAGAAATGTCATGTGGGTCATCCAGTTCCTTGACACTCTAATAATAATTGTGTTGACCATGTGGACAGACCCGTTTCCTTGGTTAAATGCATATAAATTAAAGAAAAGTCATGTGGGCCACCCCGCTCCTTAACACTCCAATACAATGAAAGACTTTGGGCGCATACATGCTCCTAAGTTTAAACAATTAAAACATGTTTTATCCAAAAATTAATTATAACCAAGTATAAGCCGATAAAAGCAACCGTGCTAGAACCACGGGACTTGGGGAATGCTTAACACCTTCTCCCCGGTCAACAGAATTCCTTACCCGGTCTTTTGTTTTCGCGGACCAAATATAAAGAGTAATTTCCTTTTGATTAGGGATTCAATAAAGTGACTTGGAACACCATAACTCAATTCCAAGTGGCGACTCTGTAAATAAATAATCCCTATTTAAAACCGTCACTTCAAATGGAAAAACCCTTAAACAATAAAAACTCGTGTGCGTTCATCGCACGGGGCCCAAAAAAGGGGTGTGACAACTAAAGTGGTTGCTTTAGGCCATTTTTTGGCGTGGATTGCCCTTCAAAGGCATGGGTCTTTAATTTTTTCCTTCGCTTAAAAAAGTCTTTGAAAATACCCCGAAGTTCTGGGTTTGAACCCCCGCTTAGTAAAAAAAAAAGGAGTTTCGCCAGGCAAGCCTTTCGTGAAACATTTGCCTTAAGCCCTAACATTTGCCCAAAATTAGGCCTATTCGGACAAAAGTTAGGCCTTAAGGCAGAGGTTTGCCTTAAGACCTGATTTTGTTGCGAAACTCTGCCTTGCGATTTTTACCAAAAAAAAAAAAAAAAAAAAAAAAAAAAAAAACACGATAATGTTCGAAACCAAAACCTTGGGCATTAGGCGAAGCGCCAAACTTAAAGACCAACAACTTAAGGGGCAAAAATTAAAGACGACCCCCGAATAAGGACACCGCTTTAGGGCCCCCAAAAATTAAGGGCCCCAAATATATATATATATATATATATATATATATATATATATATATATACACACACACACACTAGTCTCTGGGAACGTGCGCCACACGTTTATTGCAAAATATTTTATACAAACTTTGTATTGCAAATGATATAATTTGAATAGTACATGTATTTTTTTAAACTTTCTTTGAGCTATAAAATAAAACTCAAAACATACAAAAAAGTAACAACTAATTTGAAGTAATCTAGCAAACTTAGATGTTACTTTAATGACATATATAGTACTTTAATTTAAAGATATATATAAATACATGCATATAATAAAATTATGTACCTCGTAAAATTAACTATTATTCATAAAAGAATAAAAACTAAGTCAATCCCATCATGATCAATCCAATGCGGTCAAAAGTCGTATGAATCTTGCTTCGACTCAAATATATGCATATTAAAAAAAAAAAGTGAAAAAAGGGATTAATTGTATAGTAATTATTACAGACCATAAGCAGAAAAATATAACATCGCATATGAAAAATATTGATATAGCAAACGAAACCCAAACACATGAAAGAATACGCCACCAATTGTTATGCTTCATTAAGTATCAGAAACTGAAGATGTTGGACAAGAAGAAGTAATTGACTTAACAGAAGAAGAGATTATATTGTAAAAAAATTATAACCTATAAGCGCAAACAAAAGTCTTCAATAAAAACAATGAAAATTTAGACGCAAATGACGAAGTCAGCTGAAGGAAAACATTTAGTTGGAGTTGAATACTAATTTCAACATGATTATCATGAATGTAAACTAGATATGGATAGGCAATTTCAACTTCCTCGTTAAATACAGTTTGCATCTACTTCATGCTTCTTCTTTTTTTCGTCGCTTGAGCAGGGATATTAGTTACCTGTGGTTCTCCAGCGAAGCATGCAAGTACTCCATTATACTCTACACTTAACTTTAGCATCTTCAAAAGGCCGAGGTTGTTTGCGTTAGGGTTTCTTATTTGAATTTCCTACCTTACTTGAATTTTACCATAATTGTGTTTTACTTAAAAAATGTTTTTTGGTGGAAAAGGTTTCTTTGTGGAAAAGGTTTCTACCATGTCTATGAACTTCTATAAATAGGAGATGTTCTCTTCTCATGAACAACACAGTAGCATAGTAGCATCCACAATGTAGTCTCTCAAGGAGTCTTGTTTAGATTTTGTGCTTTATATTAGTTTTTTAATATGTATGTCATTTGACCAAACCATATTATAACATCACGTCTTTTTAGTATATTTTCTTTGTTGTCTGATTTATAGTCGCCAAGGTTTGTAATTGTTAGCTTACGCATGACGCCCTGATTATTTCGATCCCAACACTTTGACAATTTCCACTTCCCGGATAATTAACAACAAAAAATAATTAGTGTATGAAAAATCAACTCATAGTTAGAAATAATTAGTTGAAGTATGTACTCGTAAGTTGAATATTTACATGCTTTTTGAAAATAAAAATTTAAAAAAAAAAAACAATTTACAGAAGAGCCAATAATAAAATATTAAGATGCACCTGCAACATCAAATTGTTTATTGGTCATCACAGGAGGGCTAGTTTGATTTGCTTCCTGTTTTTTTTTTTTTTATTTTTATTGATACAAGAACCGTTAATTGGTCGTGTCAAATTGCTTATGCTGCCGGTTTAAAATTTTGAAACCATCTACTCACCTTCTTATAAGTGCTCAAATGGACATATGTTTCTTTTTCAAATTATTTTCAACATGAATCTTTCTAGCTTCCCTTCTACCAGTTACATATGCATTGATAGTGTCATAAATTGAAGTGAATGGTACTTCCAACCTTTTTGGCACCTGAAAAAATTATTATTAAATTTTATAATAGCTATTTACTTCAGTTGGAATCGTCCAACTCAAATTATTTATTAAATTAGTCAAGTGAATTGAGTCTATTTTTAATTTCTCAATGCAATTCTTCAATTTCTCCAGATTTTTGCATTGCAACGAAGAGAGTGATTGTTAATTTTGAAAGAATAATTCATTTATTTATTGACTGTTATTTATAATTAAATGCTTTTTATGTTGATACTAAAGGAACAATGCAAAAAGAAAAAAAAATCCCGATTGAGTCGTCTTTATGATAATTAAATCATGAGAAAAGTTTTTAATTTGGTATAAATGAATGAAAAAACGAATGCCCTCACCCATGGATTCATTGAATTGTGTTGAAGCATTAATGTAGTACTACACTTTGTATCTAATTTTCTGTGAGCATTAAAGTAGTACTGATCCACTTCTAATTCACCCGGTTCAATTCATATAATTCAATTGAGGTTTTTTTTTTTTTTTAATTTTTTTTTTTTTATGTGGCTAAATAATACTCCGGTTTAATTAATTAGATATTTAATATGATTTTAATTTATTATGGGGATAAAATGATAATCTAACTTTGGAGATAGGAGAGCTTTTTATTCCCATATATATATAATATATATCATTCAAACCTCTTAAAATAAGAAATCCAAACATGAGAAATAACTCAATAGTTCATTCAAACGCCTTAAGATACAACTACAGTTTACAAACTTTTACAGGGCGCTACAAAGTGCTTATCAGTATTCAATACTTTTTTAACCAGACACTAACGGCAGAAGCTTTCCAACACGTGACCTTTTTCTAGAAGAAGAAAAGACTCAAAAAAGACTTTGCAGAATTGTGCATCTTTTACACCAACTATTGACGGATGCATACTTGGCTATTTTTCAAAGTTCAATAGCATATTTAGATCTTTTCCTTTTATAAATATCACCTAAAAGTGTTTATCAACACTTAGTACTTAATAACTATTTTTAATCAATCCTAAACGGAGCCCATATTTACATTGTCTCTAAAAGTGGCTGCTTTTTCCAAGATTTCCACAACTTTAAACTTGACCAATTAGTAATTGCCAAACACATTTGAATTGTTTGCACATTGACTCATTGACTCCTCAGTCGTTCTAATTCCATGTCGTATTTCACAAGCTAAAAAATATTTATTTATATATAGATATATAAGAGAAAATAAATTTTATGAAAACTTTAAAGTTGGATGGCTTTTATGTCATAACCGAATAAAAAAGTAATTTTTGTGTGATTTTGTGTGATAATTATTAAAGTTAGACGATTTTTATTGTAACAAAAAATAGAAAAATAATTCTTATATAATAAATTTAAATTGGATGACTACCGATAAAATTTGCAGATATATTCTTCAGTTTTACTGTACAGTTTTTCAGTTCTTTCAAATCTCAAAATTTTTACTTACCTTAACTCTTTCTTTTTTCAAATAATAAAAATAGAGAAAAACAAAAAAGATGATGGATTGATTACTTGAATTCCACACAAAGAAGGTAAATTAAAGAGGTAATGTATGGCAAAGAAGAAAGGACACAGGTGTTTGATTACTTGGAAAGTGGAACCTTTTGGCTACACTATTTTGGCCACAATGATTTAAATGGGATAAATTCATATGATTATTTAGATCAAATTTAATAATTTATGCTTACTTAATATCATTTTTATCTTTTCTTCTTAAAATTTAAAATTATATAATAGAGATTGTAGTAATTTTTATATAAGTGTGGTTAAATTTAAATTAAACTAGTGTGACAATTTAGTAATTTTCTTTTTTTTTTAAAAATGATTTGGCATGGTTCACACGTAATAATTCGCCAGGTTTTTGTTGAATGAAACCTTATCTTCTAGCACTGAATGTTCCACATAGCTATCACATCGAGAGAATCAGTCATGGACTTTCGGAATTCAGAACTAATCTCAAACATGTTGTTACGCTCCCAATTCCCAAACGTTAAAAATTTCAAAAAATAATAAAGAAAATAAAGACAATGACCGCCATTATACGCCAATTGATTCATTTAGGAGGTATTTTCATTTAAGGGAAATAAGACTAAAGAAAATATCAACCAAGATATTATTGCACTTTTTACTCGATCCTTTCTAGAGAATTAAAAAAAAAAGGAAAAAAAAGTCAAATATACCCTTGTACTGTTTAAATCTACCATTCAAAATATACCCCTATCATTATATTTTGGCACAAATTTACCTTTAATTTTAACGGAGAAATACATGTTAAGCTTAGAGTTAAATGACTCATAACCAATTTTAAATATTCGATTTTTTGATAAATCCACCTGTTTAACCCGGCTCATCACATCACAGTCCAAAAATATAATGGGAGAATATATTTGGAAAGTAATTTAATAGTCGGGTTAAAGGTGTGTTTCTAAGGAAAACTCCAAGGATGCATCCAGAGATGTGGAGAATGAGATGGAGAAATGAGGAGGAAGACGTACAGATTCTCTTTTTTTTTTTTTTTTTTTTTTTAGTTAATTTTTTTTAATTATTTAGATTATAGATATTTAGGTGTATAAGTTGGAAAAAAATCATTTTGGACTTGTTTCACGCGCTTCAAGAGATTGGAGAATACTTCTTTTGCCATGTCAGTAAAAAGTATTCCATAGGTACACTTTTTGAACACTGATGGTGTTCAATTGGAACAAATCTAAGTTTAGGTGGCTACGAGGAATTTGTGGATAAGGGTAGAGGGCCGCTATGACTTTGGCATTTTTTTTTAGAGGTCGATGCACCCTATGAACAACAGGTTCGACTGAACTCATTATTTCCAGACACAAAATATAAAGAAATGATGAATCGTCCATTCGAGGCAACGTAAGATTAGCCAATTTCATGACGAATCCTCACTCAAAGACATAAGATGATTTAAATTGAATAACGTGGTCAGTAAGGATTCATACAACCGGCTCGAACTTATATGGCATCAAAGCGTAATAATTGTTGTACAGTGTGATAAATCTTTATCCTTTTATGCAAGTCACTAGACGCGGATGCAGCCAAAACGAACGGGTTCAACTAAACTCAGAATTTTTAGACATGAAACATAAATATATACGTCAGGAAAACTCACGAATGTGTCGCAAATATTAAAATCGGAAAAAGGCTCAAATATGCCATCGAACTATCTAAATGGCTCATCATTTATGCCACTCGTTAATAGTTCGGCTCATTTATGCCATCGCCGTTACCAAAATGGCTTATCTATGCCATTTTTCATTTACGTCAGTTTTACAATACCAGATATGACACGTGGCCTTCAATTAGAGGTCCACGTCATTTAATTAAGCCAACACAAATTAAATGAAAAATGGAATGGATGAGCCATTTTGGTAACCACTACAAGAAAAGTGGTGATTACATGGGGATTGTCCTACGGAAAATAGAGTAAAATCCCCATGTAATTTGGTTACTCGCGGATTTTTCTGCGAAATGAAATCCGATGGAAAAACCTTCGTGGGTAATTATTACCTGTGAATTTATAAAATCCCCAGGTAAATTACGTCGGGATTATAATCCGCAGGTACGTTATTTGTGGATTTATCCGCGATAGATACAAAAGAATTCATAAGATTTTCTGAGTAAAAATTCGTTTAAAAAGAAACTTTCCTACAGATTTCTGTAGGAATATTCACAAGTAATTCCCCATGAAGATTCCTAAGGGCCTGTTTGGAAAGCCACCCAGGTAATTGGAATTGGGTGTAATTACACAGTTTGGCCTGTTTGTTTGACCAAGTAATTACACGGTTAGGTGGGAATTGGGTGTAATTAACAAGGTGTAATTACACTCTCCAATTCTCAAGGGGGGGCTGAGAATTGGGTGTAATTACATCCTGTAATTACAGGGTTACTTTTTAGTTTGTTTTTTTTTTTACTTTAATTTATTTTTATTTTTAATTTTTTTTATTTCTATTATTTTAATTTTTTTGATTTTAAAAATATTTTATTTCTATTATTTTAATTTCTTTTTTTATTTTTACTTTTTTATTATTTTTATTTTTTAAAATGTATTTTTTTTTTTTATATTATTTATTTTTCATTTTCTTTCTTTTCATTCCCAACCTTTACTTCTTGTGATACCATGTAATTGCTCGTATTTTTTTTTATTATTCATTTAGCATAACCGTGTTATTATTCTAATATTTGAAACTACACCTCTTAATATTGGAAAGAATGAGTTATTAACAAACTTGACATATGACGGGTGACGTTATTAAAGTAGAATTTCATTGTGTGAATGGGGTTATAGACTTATATTTTTCCTTTCTTTTGAATTATTTACTTAAGTTACGTTGGAACTTACTTATGTAATGTTGGAATTTGACATAAGAGTATTATGTTGAACTTTTTCTTTTGGATTTTGAATTTAGGTTATATTTTCAATTTTAAGTTATTTGCTTTCACATTGCATGTTGTTTATTTTTCACTTACATTTGATGGATTTTTTGTGTCAAACATTTGAATAATGTTATGGCATTATATTTATTAATATTATTTTTTTGTCAAACATCCAATTCATGACGTTCTCACAAAAAAGTCTTCTTTTAAGTTTTATAATTAATTAAAATTAAATATTAATTTGAAAAATATATATCAATTATTTTTGTTACAATATTAGTTACAAATATATGATTATTAATTAATATATTTTCAAGAAACAATGTGTTATTAAATGACTAATTTAATATCATTTATAAAGGCAATATTTTTTAAATATTAATTTTAAATTTTTTATAATTAAATTTTGTTTTTAAATTAAACTCGATCGTGTAATTACACTTGTGCAACCAAACAAGACGCTTGTAATTACACCGTAATTACGTTATGACAAACAAACAGTCGTTGTAATTACACTACGTGTAATTACTAGGCTGTGTAATTACTACCCTGGTAATTACACCAATTCCAATTACCAGGTGGCTTTCCAAACAGGCCCTAAGTAAATCCGTAGGAAGTTTGGAGGATAAAATTCGTGAGTAAAATTTATGGAAATATTCCGCAAAAAGATTCCCAGGAGAAACCCCAAGTAAATCCGCAAGAAGACATTTTCGCAAGAAAAATCCCATAAAATTTAGAATTCTAAGCTAGTTAAAGTTTAAATATGATATGTAACCGAGGAGGAATCATGTAGAAAAATTCAAACCTTTGCACAATTAGTTGGAAGCTGTGATTACAAACGGCTAAGTTCAATAAGTGATCCAAATAATCCAATAATCTGGTTAGAGGCTGATTTAACCAGTGTGTCAAGTATAAACCAACCGATAATTTAATTGTAGTGCGAATCAATCTGGACTTAGCTTTCTTCTTGTATAAGATAAAAGCCAGACTGTGATTTGATTTTAGTGTAAAATATAAGTAAGACTTAACTTTGTTTGAGTAAAAATAAAAAAAGACAGTAAATAAACAAATTCGAACATGGAGGTGCTTGGAGGAGCATTTGGTGCTCATTGAAGATGCAATAATATCAGATGCTGCAGCTAATGATGGTGGATTTGACTTGTTTGGAAAAAGTTTGTACTAATTAATCTACCTGAGCTTCATAAGCCTGATATTGTTTTCAACTTTATATTTTAGAAAACTTGGAATGTGTCTTTACATAATTCCCAAAGGAAGACGACGACTCCAAGCGATTTAACTCAAAAGAATTAATCACATGAGCAAAAGTATAAAGAGTTGCAACTTTCAGATTTTATTCAGAAATGCAAAAGTATAAAGAGGTGCACCGATTGAAACTCCTGGAATACATCAGGGGAAATTCTGAAAATTTGAAAAAGAGAAAATGTTTGTTTCTGCATATGTAACACGAACATATAAGAGAAACTAGTATGCCTCTGTTGACGTTCAATTTTCTCCCTCCCTTTCTGAATTATTTTCTTTTGGGCTCCCATAATCATATTAACTTTCGTTATTATTTAGATTTATGTTTACCGTGTTATTTGTATTTTTTCTAAAATTACCTTGATATTTTGACTATTGATATAGTCAGATCATTCTATAACAATCCATCTTCTATAGCATCTCATTATAACGGCGCTTTTCTTTTCTGGAATCGCTTTTTCATGTTATGTTATATTATATGTCCTCTATAACAATATTTCGATTAAGCCTCTACTTACGGTTGTGTTTGGTTGAGCTGGACTGGAGGAGGACCAGTCTACTTCCGCCAAGCTCATTACTTCAGCACCCGCCCAAAAAGTTGTTTGTTTTTCTAAACCGCTGGGTTTCAACTTCTTCCTAAGGTTAACTTTTTTTTTTTTTCTAACAATCCAGACGAGAAAGAATGGTGAAACTTAAATATTAAAATAATAACGCCTCACTGATGAGTTCTTAATGAAAGATGAGATTTCTTGTTTCCCAATAGGAAGAGCCCACTTTGAAAGAAGTTAGAAGGAAGTCACACAAACCCAACTAACAACACTATATGCTAAAATAAAATAATGATGACCTTTTTGCTTTTAGCTGATCAATTTCAAACTCTAATCTTTATCAATAAAGGTGAACTAGAATTGAACTAGTGTTCCGAAGTGCTTTATAGAGAGCCCAGGCGTCACTAGCAGGGAGTGAAGCAAGATCATGCTATCTTCAGATTATTTGCGTTTTTGTTTCAGTAGCAGATTCAAAGTTGAAAACGAGGTTCAAATACGTCTATTCTCCTTTTTTTTTTTTTTTTTTTAATTTTCTTTTTTGTTTTGTACATAAATCTTTATCCTTTTATGCAAATCGCTAGAGGCGGATGCAGCCAAAAGCAACGGGTACAACTGAATTCAAAATTTTCAGACACGAAACACACACATATATATATATATATATATATATGTGTGTGTGTGTGTGTGTGTGAAAAACTCACCAATGTGTTGGAAAATATTAAAATTAGGACCCGTCATTCAGAACACAAACTGTTAAGTGCTAAAAACATTAAAAATTACTCACCAAGTTTAAATCTTAGATGTATCTCTGCCTGTGACAAGTTGTTCAAAAGATACATATCTCCAATACCGATTAAGGTAATCATAAATTGATCTTTCATTATGGATAACTTTCCGATCTTAAAAAAAAAACACTTTGAGAAAGTCCATGTTCCTTTTGGGTATTTATGTGTGTGCGCTAATATTTTCTCCCAAGTCCTTTTAATTGTGTGCACGCTAATTTTCTCCCATCAATATATGGGTAATATCTTTGAAAGTTGATTTCACTCCTCAAGATTCGGTTTTTTTCAGTTTATTAATTTTCTAACAACAATAGTGCAGAACTAACCCTTTGATCCACTGCAATTAGAGTAGAGAATACGCTCAGTGCAAGAGTAATATCAAATATAAAAAGAGTTTGTATGTTGTAGCTTTCTTTTGAAAATTCCATGGAAAAACTTGTGCATTGACTTGAGAAAGAACAAATTTTCCATTCTTCAATCACAGTCTTTGTCTTAAATTACCTCTGATTTGTTTTTTTCCTTTTGAGAACAAGAAAATGAGCTTATACTTTTATATATATAAAAATAAAAAAATAAAAAAAAATTGGACGCATAAAAGATATTTAGAACGAATGTTTTAATGTGTAGAGTGGAATCACTAAAGGATGTGGTGCAACGGACAAAATAAGTTTCTCCTTAACCGAGGTCTCGTGTTCGAGCTACGGTATATATGGAAAAATCCTTGGTAGGGAGCGTTTCCTCACGAATGGGGGCCTACGCGGCGCGAACCCGGATATAATCAGGCTCCAATGTGAATAACATACACCAGGTGGGAAAAAAAAAACTTATAGAGTGCTTAGAAATTAAAGAGTTTTGCTAGGAATTAAAAAGGTTGAACACAACAAAATGACTTTCCAAACACCTAATAAAGTCTTGACGACCGTGCAGCTTCTCGGATGTTGTTATATGATAACAACAATTCCATCTCAATCCCAAATAAATTGAAATTGAATATATAATTTTTCATTAAACTGTTGAAATTTGTTTTCAATTACATGCAAGTAATGTTTTAGTCTAACAAATTGCTTAATTTTAGGATGAATTTGAATTTTAAATTTTTATTAGATTGTTTAAGTTTGTTGAGATATTTTCATTTTTTTTTTTAATTTTAGATATGCAGATTATGTTTTCAAGTTGACTATTTAAACTCTTCTATGCTTAATAAAATTATTGAGAGACATTTCTAAACAATATTTTTGCTGCACCACCTTTTAAAAGAATCAGCAATGATGTCAGAGCCTCATTGGTCTTATGAGATCTGTGTGTTCATCTAAAGAACCATTTTCAAACCATTTTTAACCAACTAGCTTTTAACCTATTTTCAAACATGGCAAGCAATAATCTTTCTTTCAATGCCCCACAAAATTTCACTGGTGAAAAAGTGAAAATAAAATCATATTTTGAAACTTATGATTTATGGAATGTTGTAATGGAAAAATGATCCTTACGAACACTCCCTGCAAATCCTATCATTGTCCTTATTAAAACACTTTCAAATGAGCTTTGAGATGAATCAAGATTTTTTTCTTACGAATATTTATGTTATGAAAGAGTATGAAAAAAGAAAAGATTTTTTCCTTATTTGATCGGATTAAAATGAAATTCGGGATTGTTGAAACACGGACAAAAATAAATAAATAAATAAACAAACATATAAATCAACAAAGCCCTCATAGTTTTTTTTTTTTTTTTTTTTTTTTTTTTTTTTTTTTTTAAATTCCACCGAAAGGAAGGATGGCAATTTGATCATTTACCAATCGAGTCTGATAGATTCTATTTTCTCTTTCTTCAATAGAAAGGAGGTTTGGGGCAGATGGCATATCCAGGATTTTCATTCGGGGTATGAGAAAAAAAAAAAGAAGCTAAATATACATCGTAATTTTTTGCTGAAAATGTTCAAAAATTAATATATGCACATAAACACAGAAAATTTACCTTATATATACACTGTAATTTTTTGCCGAGGGTGTTCGGGTGAACACCCCTAGCCCCCAAGTAGATCCGCCCCTATTTTGGGGGTGGGGGGGGGGGGGGGGAGGGGGTTTCAATTTTCTTATAGAGCCGTATGCACAAAGCTTTTACTATGTCACTCAAGTTATATAGGAATTCCTGAGCCCAAGAGTTAAGAATAACAAGTTTTACCCAAAATTGAATACCCGCTTAGAGTAATAAAATAGATGATAATTGTCAAGAATTGCAGAATCGTATCGATTCTCATTTTGCATCTTGATTAATTGGATCATTTCTTTATGAATTCCTATCCCAAACTCTTCGAGATGTGTTTCCCATTATTCCTTGATTATTTCGTCCAACAAGAGGAATTATGGTGCTTTCTATGCACAAAACCAAAAGAAGAACAAGAAAGAAGAAAAGAAAAAAAAGGCATATTTAAAAAAAAAAAAAATCCTCAAGCACAAACAACAGAAGCCGAAATTGAGGAGGAGCAACTTTTTTAAATTTGTAGGAAATGAAGCAAAGGAGGAGTGTTGAATATGCTTTCAGTTACTGCGATAAATTTTAGCATAGTAAGTTGCTTAATTAGTTTTATGATGAAATTGAATTTTAAATTTTTGTTAGATTGTTTAAGTTTGTTGAGATATTTTAGTTTTTTTTTTTCTTTTTTTCTTTTTAGTTATGCAAATTATGTTTTTAAGTTGGCTATTTAATACCCTCATATGCTTTATAAAATTATTGAGAGACATTTTCAATTAATACTTTCAACAACCTTGTTGCAACACCTTTAAAAAACCAACAGATATTGCTCTAATTAATTTATCTCAATAAAATATCTTGGAGATAATTTAGTAGAGAAATTATGATATGAGGCGTGTAGTAAGACTCAGAATTGTTGGAAATTGCCTACTAAGGATAGGTCCTTGTCATAAATAAATGCTACCATGTCCTTTCTTCAGCTTGGTTTTTTCTTTTATGCTTTTCCGTGGATAGTGAGACGACTTTGACTAAGTCTTCTACGCCTTATTTTACAAGCAAAACTACTTGTAATGATTTACTACAATATAAAAGTGCACACCAACACTGCACCAAGTTCATCAAAAACAAAAATAATCCAACTCTAAAATATCGTTTAGAAATATATGATGATGGTTCCCAAAATATTCCCTCTACTTCAGTTTTTCACTCTCTTGTACCTCTTTTCAATTACTTTTGCTTCTACTAAGGAAGCAACTGCACTCCTAAAATGGAAAACAACCTTCAAGAACCAGAATAATTCCTTATTGGATTCATGGAGACAAAGTTCTGATGTATGCAGCGGATGGTATGGAGTTATATGCTTTAAGGGTAGGGTAAACAGGCTGAATATTACAAACGCAAGTGTCATTGGTACACTCTATGATTTCCCCTTTTCATCTCTCCCATTTCTTGAGTATCTTGATCTTAGCAGGAACAATATCGTTGGTACCATCCCACCTGAAATTGGTAATCTCACTAATCTTGTCTATCTTGACTTGTCCTTCAATAAGATTTCAGGCACAATCCCACCACAAATTGGCTCACTAGCCAAGCTTCAGACCCTTCATATCTCTGTAAATGTTTTAAATGGTTCCATCCCAGTAGAAATGGGCTATCTGAGGTCTCTTAATGAGCTAGATTTGAGTACTAACTCTCTTCATGGTTCTATTCCTGCTTCATTGGGGAATTTGAACAACTTAATCTATTTGCATCTTTATGAGAATAACCTTTCCGGCTCAATTCCTGCAGAAATAGGGAAACTTGTCAATCTCGTTGAAGCTTATCTTGATACAAACCAGTTAACAGGTCAGATCCCTCCAGAAATAGGTAACTTGACCAACGCAAAAGTGTTCTATGCTTTCTTCAATGATTTGTCTGGTCCCATTCCTGCTGAAATAGGCAAGATGAAGTCACTTCAGGAATTAAGCTTACTCTCAAACAATCTTTCTGGTTTATTTCCAAAAACTATAGGTGACTTAACTGAGCTCAAATTCCTACACCTTTATTCTAATCGACTCTCTGGTCCAATTCCTAGTGAGTTAGGGAATCTGAAAAACCTCTATTTCATGTCATTATCTACCAATCAACTCACTGGTTCAATTCCTACTTCCTTTGGCAATTTGGGTGACTTGCAAACTCTACTTCTCAGTTACAACAATTTCATTAGTGAGGAAATTGCTCCATTTGTTTGCAATTTGACATCACTGAAACATCTCTCTTTAGAGGGGAACAACTTGAAGGGAGTAATTCCGCAATGTTTGGGTGAAATTAATGACCTTCAGAATTTGTGGATATCACATAATAATCTCAGTGGAGAGATCCCTACGTCTATTTGTAATTTAACATCACTACGAGGTCTAAATTTGGCAAGAAACAATCTGAAGGGAGAAATTCCGCAATGTTTGGCTAATATCAGTGAGCTTGAGTATTTGGATATGCAACACAACAATCTTTCTGGGACTTTTCAGAGTACGTTTAGCATTGGAAGTGTACTCAGAAGCTTCAACTTGCAGGGAAATAAGCTACACGGAAAAATTCCACGATCCTTGGCAAATTGCCAACAACTGGAAGTTCTTGATTTTGGAGATAATCTCCTCAATGATACATTCCCAATGTGGTTGGGGACTCTGCCAGAGCTACGAGTGTTAAGTTTGAGATCCAATAAATTGCATGGACCCATTAGAACTTCAAGGTTCATGAAGAACTTTTTTCCTAAGCTTCAAATCATGGACCTCGGTTGCAATACATTTACGTCAGAGTTACCTGCAAATCTTTTTCAAAATTTAGAAGCCATGAAGAGAATTAATCAAACACTGGAGGAATCAAGTAATGTTATATCCCGCATTTTGTGCGTTCGGATAATTCAAGACAATTGCGGGAGGACGACGAGCAAGGTCTTATTTTTATTTTGTTAAGCATACGAATGGCTTATGAAGCATTTAGATGCGGAATTATTAAGAGAGGCCAAGGGCATAAAGGAAAATTCGCAATACGTTTCGTGAAATTATGGAGGAAGACGAAGGGTAAATTTGGAACTTGGAAAATAGTTGCATGAATTATAAGACATGGACATGGAATAATTGGGCTTGGAAAGATCAAAAAAAAAGAGAACCAAGAAGCCCAAGGATGCAAGGTGGCCGGCCAAGGCTCTTTGGCCCAAGCCCATAAGTAATTAAGTCCATGTGAATTAAATAGAGGGTCACTCTTTATTTGTCTTCATAATTCAAGAAGTTTCAAGAAAAAAAAAGAAGAGAGGAGAAAACAAAGTGGCCTTCGGCCTTGAAGAGAAAGAGGGAAAACCGAAGAGAAAAAAAAAGGAAGAGGAAGAGAGAAAGTTTCCAACTTGTTCTTCATAGCCAAACAATCCCTTGAAGGGTCCTTAGCAAGTTGGAGTGTTTGTTAGAGCAAGAATAACTCATATTCATACAAGTTGGGGAGTTTAGTTAAGTGAAGAATCAAAGAAAAGGTAAGATTTCCTCCCTCTTTTATAGCTTATGGATGTTTATGCATGTTGTAGAGTATAGAAATAAATGAAATTCACGAAGGATATGAATATAGGGGTGTGGCCGTGTACCTATGGTATGTGTGTAGGATTGATGATTTAACTATTTTATCTAATATATGGTTGTTGTTGTTGTGAATGCTAAGTGGATAATGGAAATTGAATGACTTTGGAAAGGTTGTAGTTGTGTGCATATATGATGTTAGCCGTGTATATTTGGTGAATTATGAAGGATTGGTTGCCGAGTATTATTTAGTATTTTGGTTGTTGTGTGCTAGATTTTATGTTGCAAATAAGAGTTTAATGAGTTTAGTGAAGTTGTAGTAGTTGGAAGATTGTGGTGGAAGTTTATGTAAATTGAATATAATGATTCTTGCATGCATGGAAGATAATGAGACTTGTATGATATTGTTGGTATATGAATTATTGAGTTGTTATTGTTATTATGGAAGTTGGAAGGTTTTGAAGAAAGTAATATGTTGATTAAATTGTTAGATGTACTTTGGTTTGGTTATTGAGATTGCTAGTATGAATATTGGCATTGATGTTGCTAGACGGGCCGGGTTGAATTCCGGATTGTTGTTGATTAAAATTTGGCCGTGTTGAATGTTGAGGATGATGTATTTACAGAGGAAGTGTCACGAAATTTCGGTAGACAAGTGTCACTTTGAGATTCTACTTCTAGACACTTGAACTAACATTTGGTAAACATGACCAAATTGTAGATTTTGGCGAAGTTGGAGCTTGAATTTGGAGTGCCATAAGGAGCGAAAAGAGGTATGTAAGGCTTCACCTTCTTTCTATGGCATGTCTTAGACGTACTAAGTCGACTACGTGTCCCGAGGACCATTCCTTTTCTCGGAATCTAAGATTGAAAATAGCTACTATTCATTCGGCAGAATTGAATTAGAACTTGCATGAAATGTTGGAAAAACTTCTTGGACATCGTAACTTACCCAAATAGGATTCTATCACCCTAAGACCCTCCCAAGTGACGCCATGACCGTAATATATGAAAATTTGATACGCCGCCTCGTTTGACTCGAGGTGGGCCCACTATTCCTGAAATCTTTCCTATTGTTTCATTTAACTTATTTTCATTCTATAATGTAAGGAAACTTTTGGACATCTTTTCGTCTACTAAATAAGAATTGTTTTAATTAAACCCTTAACCCCAATGCATGATTTTCTTTTCTAAAAGTTTACAAATGTTTTCCAAAATATTCTTTTTCTTCAAAAACCCAGTTTTACAATATCGAAAGTCTTAATGACTAAAGCAATGACTATGATTCTACGATGCCTATGATCCTATGAATACTATGATCCTATGACGACTACGATCCTACGAAGACGCGTGATCCTATGACTACTACGATTCTATGATACCTATGATTCTATGGTGACTATGATTCCCTATTGCCTATGATTCTACGATGTCAGCTATGCCATGTCTATAACCCGATATGCTATGACTCGTTCTATGTTGATATTCTCGCCTTATGATCATCGTCCCTTCAAGGTGAGACAAAGCGACCATGACTACTCCATAAAGCAATCGGAGGGTTCCGACCTTACGTCACTCCGATAAGTACCGACTTCTCTTGGGCTCCCGCATGCTATGATATATATATATATATATGAATAAAAATGTATTTGGGGAAAATCGGGAAAAAGGGAGAGCGCGCTATAGGCGCCGGGCTATACTCACGGTGCATGTATCCGTACTTGACTTGATATCATCCCGACGCGGGATGCCCGACGCGGAATTATACTACGGGCGAGCCGATATATTCGATACTATGATATACTATGCTATGCTATGATACTATGATATACTATGCTATGCTATGATACATTATGATACGATATAAATTCTACTTTCCATGCCTATGAAAAGAAATGTTTTGTTTTCAAAAAGGAAAAACAAGCATGCATGATATCCGCCCGAAAGGCGTTCTATGCACAAGTTACATCCTTATCTCAAGATATATATCCATGACCCCTCGATATTGTTACTTATAATCTATGCTCTTGTTTATGTTATTTTCTATGTCTTACATACTCGGTACATTATTCGTACCGACGCCCCTTCATGGGCGCCGCGTTTCATGCCGCGCAGTCGAAACAGAGATAGCCGGAGTTGATCCCTAGGAGTTCTCTCGCATTTTTTGCGGCGCTCCGGTTGTTTCGGAGCCCCGGTCCCTTGGTATCGTTTTGTGTACATATTCGGGCACGGCGGTAAAGACTCGGCCCTTTCTATGTATATGTGTACTATGTTTAGAGGCTCGTAGACAGAGATATGTACGGTAGCTATTGGTATTCCTTATTGTCCCGTCGCTGTATAGTATGATCGTAAAGCTTACTAGTTTATGTTCATAATTGTACTATGTATGCTTATGCTAGTCTAAAAAAAAACGGCGTAGTTCATATATGCAATAAGAGTCAGCGGGTTCGCTCGGCTCCGAATACGGGGTCGGGTGCCCATCACACCCTAGTAAGATCGGGGTGTGACAAGTAATATAGGAGATGATTATTACCAAGACTCTGTAACTATCGTAACAAAGGGACGGGAGCTTGAAGTTGTGAGAATCTTGTCTTTGTACACCACTATTGATTTTTCAAGAAACAGATTTGAAGGACACATTCCAAGTATTATGGGAGATCTCATTGCACTTCGTGTGTTGAATTTGTCTCATAATAGATTGCAAGATCATATACCGGCATCACTCGGAAATTTATGTTCAGTTGAATCATTGGACCTATCAGCTAACCATCTTGCAGGAAAGATACCCGAACAACTTACGTCTCTTACTTTTCTTGAATTCTTGAATCTTTCCCACAATCATCTCCAAGGATGCATCCCCACAGGACGCCAATTTGCTACATTTGAGAAGAACTCGTACGCAGGCAATGATGGGTTACGTGGATTCCCTGTTTCGAAAGGTTGTGGAAATAGCGGGATGCCTGAGACAAACAACATAACGCATGCACTGAATCAAGAAAGCAATTCTATGTTCCTAAGTGAATTTAGAAAGGCGATCCTTATGGGATATGGGGTTGGACTAGTTATTGGATTATCCATAGCATATTTCCTGCTTTCAGCACGAAATACCAATTGGCTTTCTCGAATCGTTAAAGAACTAGAATACAAAATCACTATGAGAAGGCGAAAGAAGCAGCGAAGCCGTCAAAGGCACTACAAAAGATGAAATTATTGCTTCTGAAAGAGTTAAAATTTCAGGTTAAGTTCTATCTCAGTTTTCATATTTTCTGTTTATCAACAACTAATAGAATGTTGCGAAAAGCATATTTTCTTTCCATTAATCATTTCAAAACCAATCTATTCAATTAGTAGATGAAACTGAAAGGGATTAGCCTTAGTTACTGTTTTAAGCTAGTAAAAAAGACTAACTATATCATGTACATAAAAAATTCAAATATACACAGCAATTAGTTGGAAGCTGTGATTTCAGGGTTCTAAGTTCAATAAGTGATACTACAATCTTGTTAGAGGCTGGTTTAATAAGTGAAATAAAAGTCAGATTTTAAATAAACAAATTCAAACATGCAGGTGCTTGGAGGAGCACTTGGCGAAATGCCCATCGGAGATGCAATATCATATGCTGCAGCTTCTGATTTTTTATTTCATTTTAGTGAAATAAGTTAGCCTTTTTCTTATTCCTTTTAGATTAACTTGGGAACATGTAATATTATGAATTTTGATGATATCAAGTTATGTAACATTTTAATTTTTAATGTATTCCATGAGGGTTGTGCATTTTTCAGTTATTTTGGTTTTCTATGTTATGTGGTTCTATTGTTCAGCACTTTGAGTATTGAATGAAGTAAATATATTTCTTGTTTGTTTCATTGTGTAAAGTTGGATCCCTACTAATAGAATAATTACAAATTCAAAATTAGTCCGATTTCTAAACATAAAGAGAGTTGGTTCAGGACTTGAGAGTAGCAATTCTATTGAACTTCAATTACTTGCAAATAAAAATAAAATAAAAAAATAAAAAAAATAAAAAGACAAAAACAGAACAACCCAAATTTGACTTGTGCATTGATTTGAGAATGACAACCTTTTCTTTGATAAATTATGAACAGACGTAAAAATGGTTAAAGTGTGAATGAGAGAGAGCAGCCGAATTTGTAACATTAGGAGAAAACACACTTCCCTTTGACCTAGACGATCAAGAAAGCATTTCTGAATTTCTCAATGACTTTTGGAAAGCTGCTTTGATGGGCTATGGCAGTGGACTATGTATTGGATTGTCCATAGCAGGGGCGGAGTTACACTATAGCAAGGGTGTTCAGCCAAATACCATTCGCCGGAAAATTATGTTGGGTATATAGGTAAAATTTCGTAATATTTGGTTATATACTACGTAGTGAACACCCTTAAAACAATTGTGAGCTGCAGCTCATCAGTGAAGGGTGTTCAAAGAGAGGCCATGGGCGCCAGCTCGAATCCCTGCTGAAGCTGTTGGGTTAAGCATATTTTTTACTGAAAAGAGAGCTTGTTTGAAAAGCATTGCCATTTCTTTCGAATGGTTTCTAAGTTGTCAGCTCAAAGGCCAATTTACGCTGCCAATTCCCTTTTTAACATTCTTTTTTTTTTTTTAAACATTCTATTCTTTCTAAATGTTAGTAATAATTTAGAAAGGTTCCACTCATATGTTTTTCTAAAAATTCAAAGTATAGCAATTTTAATAATTGAAGTTATGGGAAACGAAGCTAGAAAGGAAAAAGTAAGAAAAATAAATTAACTATTTATTTAATCAGACTAATGTACTATTAAATCTACCAGACATATATTTATAATTGGTTTTTTTCTTTTCATAAGAAAATGGATAATAAAAAATGCAGTTCAATATTAAGTTTAAATTTAATAAAGATGTTTATATTCTAGATTTCATTAATAATATGTACTAATTTTTATATGTATATACTTGAAAGTGCTCTACTAAATTTATACAAGTGCTATTTTAAATTACTTGAAATTGCTCGACTGAAATAAAAGTATCATTTTAAATTTACTGTTTTCACACCACGTGAAGTGCAAATAATTTTACTAGCTTTATTCAAAATCAAAGTATGTTTGACTTGCTTTCTAATTACTCAACTAATTTTTTTTTTTTTTTAAGCAAAAACTCAAAACCACATTTCAGATTTAGTGGTTGGATAATGCTCTGAAGACAAACTACGAAGAAAAATGGCAAAAGCTAATATTATGTAGTTTGTTTTAAAAAATTTGGCGCACACTCTCATTGAAAAAGAAATTATCTACTTTATAAGTTTGAACACCCTTAGTCAGATTTCTGGCTCCGCCACTGGTCCATAGTGTATTTCATGATCACAACTGGAAATCCGAATGGCTTGCAAGAATTATTGAAGAACTGGGGCACAAATTTATCAAGCAAAGGAGAAAGAAGCAACGAGGTCGAAGGAACTACAGAAGAAGAATTAATCACTTCTAGATAAGTTATAAGCTTTGATTTCAGAACTTCAGGTATATAAATTAAGCTCTACGCTGATCATTTAGTTTATTGTAGTTATTAATATCTTAGTTTTTATACTTTTGCTATAACAATAACTGATCAATTCTCTATACTAAGCATATATTTATTTCCAATAACTTCAATTAGTAGAAGATTTTGAAAAGAATCAGCCTTAGTTGATGTTTTAAGCTAATAAAAGTTTAACTAAGGTATTTGGATTACAGTGGTTACTGTTAAGCTATTCCATTGAGAAGCTGGTGTAAATGGAAGTGGAGAAAGGGAAGAAAAAGTTATGGCAATGAATGGAAACGAACGCATGATGCTTTTAGAAGACCACAACAACAATCAACGATGCCAGCATCGAGAGCTAGATATCATTCAACTTTTATTTTTTTTGGTGTAACATTGTGATGTTAATGATGTTTATCCAGTTTTTGCACCTTTTGTATGTGTTTAAGCAACAGTATTACAGTTATTTCATTAAAGAAAAGATGTATAAAGTTAAATCTTGATGTGCCTTAAATTATAACCTCATAATATATAAACCTCTCTACCACCATCAGATATACAAATACACACATATAAAACAAAACAAACCAATACTCATTTCAAGGAATCTATACAATAGGTTCTGCCTATATTAACAGTGCAAATACTACTCAGCTTTTTGGATGAGTCATCTTCAGTTAATTTAGGCTTTAACTTTGTATATTTTATCATTCAGTTAGAATTGTTCACGTACATATATCTGCTCCTATTGGAGGCTCATTAAATACACATTTCAACACTTATGAGCGAGCTTTTATAAGAAAATGTATTGATCTTGGTCTTACTGTTTGTCCTAAGACGAGGCAAATGCTGGTGGCACAATTATCACTGTCAAGGCACTAATTGCAAATTGGTGAGAATTCAAAAATGTAAAGACTACAGAAATCTATGTTGCTACACTTTTTAGCCTTTCTAATTCTAAAGGGTGTTATATGGTCTGATTCAGGCACAACCAGAGCCATATTTCTTTACAAAAGTTAATCTGTTTGAAACATTAAATTTTCTCAATGAATATCTGTGTTCTTTTTGTATCTCATTCAGTAATTTGAACAGGAAAATACTAGCTATTGTTTTTTTTTTAACAGAAAGCACAACCTTTCAGGAAAAAAAAAAAGACACATAATTCGCCTGAATCTCTCGAAATCTTACAGTCGGCGGCTTGCGAAGCAAAAGAATTAGAGTAGAATTTTTAAGATCATCAAAGCATCTAGGGGAGTTGGAACTTCCAGATAATAAGCTTCAAGGAAGATTTCTTGTTTGGGTATGGTCTAACTGCATATTCTTGAAAGGTAACTGTGCAAATTCGGGTATGAGCAACAGGGAAATAAGTGTGTAAAACGTCCTTCCAAAAGAATCCTTACATTGCAATGCAAAAAAAATTTCATCAACATCTAATCCTAAAGGATGCTAGGTTAGGTCTGAATTTAGGCACCACCAGAACCGTATTTTTTTGGAAAACAATCGGCTGAAGCTTATTATATCCAGCCAACACACCAGCACCAGCCACGGCACGAAGGATGTTGACAACAGCATCACTTCCAACAGCAAATTCATGAGCAACAGGGAAATAAGTGTGTAAAACGTCCTTCCAAAAGAATCCTTACATTGCAACAGCATCACTTCCAGCAGCATCACGAAGAGTAAGATCTGGACAATAATTTTCCACATCTGCCAATTTCACTGATCGGTAATTTTTTATTTTTATAGTTGAGAAAGTTGACTTCGCCTGATAATTAATTTGATGATCATAACTTAGCTGTGTTTAAAATTCCTGCAGATGATTAATATTTGTGTTACGAAGTATTGATTAAAAAATGAAAATCCTCACATAGAACTGCAAAAATATTTCACTAACATCTGATTCTAAAGGATGCTATGTGTGGTCTGATTTAGGCACCAGCACAGCTGTATTTCTGTCAGAAAACAATCATCTGAAGCTTATTACAGTCAAACTTCTCTATAATTGTCATTCGTTATTGTCACACCCCTTCTTTCCGCCCCCGCGCGATAAACGCACAAGTTGAAGGGTTTTTCCAATTGAAGTGACGGTTTTGAAAAGGGATTATTGATTTATTCAGAATCGCCACTTGGAATTGAGTTTTGGTGTTCCAAGTCACCTGCGAATCCCTAATCAAGGAAATGACTCTTTTATTATTGGTGAAACAAAAGGCCGGTGAATGCGTTGACCGGGGAGAAGTTAGGCATTCCCCGAGTCCCGTGGTTCTAGCACGGTCGCTTTATCGACTTATACTTAGCTTAAACTAATTTTGGATAAATTATGTTCCCGGTCCTTGATTTGCTCGTACTTTTATGGTTGAACTTTTATTAGTCTTAAGTGTCTCAAAATAAGATGCGTAACCGCATTCTCAATCGAAACAAGATTAATTATTAAAACGAGATTGGCCAAGGTGCGTAACTGCATCCTTGAGTTGTTTAAAGCGTCCCAAAATAAGATGCGTAACCGCATTCTTAATCGAGACAAACATTTTAAATCGTCCCTAAAGCTCGTCTACCGCTGAAAGCATTTATTTGTCTCTAAAATTCGAGACTTAAAATTATTTAGTTATTATTAATTATTTATTATTATTTCACTCTTTTGACAACGGGTTTTGAATAAATTCGCAACCCATCTTGCTCCCTTACAATTGTTTTTTTTTCTTTTCGCTCTTTTCTTTTATACTTGACAACAGGGTTTGAACTAATTCACACCCCATCTCACAATTAATTAATTCGGGCCTTAAATTCGATCATAAGCCCAAAAGTCTACTAGCAAATTTTTATTCTATCAGACGATTATGCAGCCCAATCTTAACAAAAATAAAGTTTTATCCATTTAATAGTAACATCTGCTTCATTAGCTCAAGTCCATTTTACACACCCTCTCACCATTAATGATATTCTATGTCACTAATAGAAACACATCATTACACCTAACAGCAATAAACATGAGGCAAATAAAATATCAATTACCACAAATTGGCTTAATTAAGTAAAAACTACAAGGGAAAGTGAAAGGAAAAAGATGAGCAGAGGCATATATCCTTGCACGTCATTTCTTAATATTTGGATTTAATTCTCATGATGTCAACTTAATGGGCATATCAAACAAAACAATCAAATACATTGGGAAGAAGATCACATATTAACATCTTTGAAATACTCCCTCCGTTTCAATTTATGTGAACCCATTTGATTGGGCACGACATTTAAGAAAGAGTAAATACTTTTGAAATTTGTGGTTCAAAATAAGAATTGAATATTTGTGTGGCTGTAAATCATTTCATGAAGTGAATTTATTTTCAAATTAGAAGTTGCTATATTCATTTCACGTACTAAAAAGAAAATAGGTTCACATAAATTAAAACAGAGGGAGTAATATTTAAACCCAGTAAGTATTAATCAGCAAAAAAAAAAAAAAATGTTATAAGCATTCACTCACGATATTTGAAAATAACAGAGTAAGAAAATAGACCTTAAAAAGTCGCAGAAGGATTCCTTTAGATTGACATAACAGAGAACACTGACTATGTACAGCAATACATTTGACTTCAAGCAAAACCTTTAGCCGGACGGGACGTCGACCAATGATAAATTAACCCAAACAGATCTGTTTGAGGTGGTTCGTTGTCTATTTTGATGAAGTTTTTACTTGAATACCGGTGGTTTCACATAGCCGTGTATTCGACAGTTAGTGCAGGTGGTGTATTGGTGTAGAACGGTGGAAAAAGCTGGTCTTTTATATGGTAACTGATTCTTTATTTTTTAGCTACTATCCTTTCTTAGCTCATAGGTTTTCAGAAAAAACTAAACCCATGGCTATCTATGGCTGATTACTAATGTGTGAGGCTGCGGCTGATTTCATGTGTCTCGCCTCCCTAGGTTTAGGTCAATCTTTATATATATCACAAGATAAAAAAGTTTTTGGGTAATGCGTCTTGAAAAAGTGGGTGTAGATGGGTTTTCTCTTCTTCTTTTTCCTTTTTTAAAAAAATAATGGAAAAAGGCATTTTTTAATTTTTTTTATTGTTTTGTTGTTGTTTTAAGAAAAAAATACATAAAAGGGTGCATGTGATATGTGTGTGTAGATGTCATATTAAAATTGAGTGGTGAAATGACATATAATTAACAAGTGAGAATATAAAATATACTAATACTAAATTAAAATAGCAAAATTAAAATATGTACTTACTCTATATTTATTTATTAAAAACTTTTAACTTGAAAATTAAACAAAAAATAGATAACATATTTTCGGACATTTTCTTTCTTTTTGTACTAATAATAAAAAACGAAACTAAACATACTTCCTAAAATGTGACTCTATTTTTGTGATTTTCGAATATTTAAATAAGACCTACTAAACAAAAATAAAATCAAGTAAAATGTCCAAACCATATTTAAAGGAAAATTTTGATACTAGAAGGTGAGACACCTCCCCAAGAGGGTAAAAAATCACGTGTCTACAGTTATAATAACATTTCACTATAACGGCCTGATTTTCTTTGGAACCGATTTTTCATGTTATATTTTACTTCTCTATAACAACATTCTGCCTATAACAACAGTGACATTCATTAGCGCTACGCTCTTTGTAAAATTACCTCTCTATAGACATACTCAATGTAGTAATATTTTTTAAGAAATAATTATGTATAAAAATAAAATATTAAAATATTTATGGTAATCATCAATGGAAATCTATTGAATTCCTTTTTGCTGAAAGTTTGGACAAACATCTTTTAAATTGTTCTATTTTTTGGTGCAACATTGTGATGTAAATGATGTTTGATCAGTTTTTGGACCTTTTTGTATGCTTCTAAGCAATGATATTACAGTTATTTCATTAATGAAAAATGCATTAAGTGGCAGATTTACTATCTTTAAATCCTGATTTACCTTAGATTTCGCCTCATAATCATATCTATCTATCTATCTATATATAGTAAAAACACGAATGATTTTCGCTAAATGTTGAATGACGAAAATATCCTCTAAATTAAATGTTAATCGACTTTTATGCCCTTAATTATTTACATTAAATTTTATAAGAACAATAAGAGAAGGACACAATTGAAAATACACATTAGGATAAAGAGTTTGTATTAGTAAAGGAATTAAACTGTATGTGGAAGAAGTAGATACTAGAATTACAATGGAACACAAATTGCTTTTGTGTAAGAGATAGTGATAAGCAAGGAGTCTATAATCTATCACTAATTAAATTTGAAATGACCTAATATTAACGACATTATAATGAGCTGATGTGAATATATTACTTTGACTTTTCATTTAAAATTTTGTTAGCTTTGGACTTGAAAAAGATTTTACAATTTGATTCCCAATCGAAGAGTGTCAGCTTTATATTATTTTACGTCGCAAATAAATTGTGCAGATCTATAGCATAGAATCACATTGTCATGGATGTTTTTCAAGTTAAGTACTATTGGTCTGAGTATAAATAATTTACACAATATTATAAAACTCAATATTTGGAAGAGTCGTGTGTCTTAGGAAAGTGGATCGGAGAATATAACAAATATCCTCATGATACTTTCAAAATTGAATCAAATTCATAAGCAGAGGAAATAAAATAGCAAAACTGATTAACTGAAATAAGTGATGACGAAAGAATGGGGATTCCATGGCAGCCATGCATTTATTAAGAAGTTAGAGCACAATATAATTCTATTACTGCTTTTATTACAAAAATTTATGGATAGAAATTCTGCGAACCAATTTTGGTTTTTTTTTAAAAAAAAGGGTTTCTTATCTCATTTAATCTTTATGCATGAAGCGTTTGTTTAATTTACACAAGGAAAACGAATTTCATTCACTATGCTATTGGGTTGTATGTTGGGCTGCACGCACAATTGGAGGATGCACGGTTTCTCAAGTCTACTACCTCCATTTCAATTTATGTGACAAAATAAATATAGAGTAAAAAAGAAAAATGAGATTTTTGATATTTATGATCTAATATTATAGTATCTGCACGGTTATAAAACTTTTGAAATTCGTGGTTTTAAGCATAACATAATATTCTTGTGGTTATAATTGCTTCTCATTAAGTATAAAATGAGAAGTGTATTTTGATTTTTGATTTTTGATTTTTTTTAAAAAAAATTGAAGTGTGTTTGGTATTGCATATATTGGAACGGAGTACTTACTTTCACCTTTGAGTTTCTATTCTTGTGTTTGAAATCTTAGGGGTCGTTTGGTAGCTGGTTTGGAGTTGAGTTATGCAGGTATTAAATTTTGCATAAGTAATATCATGTTTTGTAGTTTATACAGTGTTTGGTTAGCAATTTAGAAACATGCATAATTAATACATGTATAAGTTATGAGGGAACCTATGTATTATTTTATGCAGGATGTGTTCTAATAACTAATACATGAATAACTTATACATGAGTAAACTAAACTCTGCTTAACTAATACCTGCATAAAATGATATATAGATTTCCTCATAACTAATTCATGTATTACTAATACCTGCATAATTTTAACCAGCTGCCAAACGACCCCTAAGGGTTTGAATCTATAGATTTTGTTCATTTAATTCTATTGAATAAACTTTTGTTTGATGATGTGTATATATATAGGCAGAGAAAAGTGGCACATGATATGTGATCGATTGGTGCAGGATGCTTTTCGAAACAGAGTTATGTTAATTACACTTTTTTTATAAAGCCATGAGCGTGACTATATCGAAACAATTTAGTTAAAAGTAAATCAAAATGAATTTAACAAATTGATTTAAATATAAATTGGTCTGGATTGCATTTTCAAGAGCGATATAGATGCAAGAGTCTGGTTATGGCAGACAAAAATATATATATCAAAAACACCGTCTTAGAAATATACTAGGTAAGGTATAGCCGCATTACATATTTCTATTGTTCCACACCATCTACAAATACTAGCTAACTTAACTAAATTGATCATATTTGCAAGTTCAGAGATGTCTAAATTTTGATAATTTTAAAATCCAATATTATACTAATGCAATAACATTGACTTTTTTTTTTTTTTTTTTGTATTTAATTATTATTTCATTTTTTAACGTCAATTGCTTTACAATGATTTCTTTTTTCTGTATACATTTTGAAATAAATATTTTTTTCTTAGGTATAAAATAATTGACTAATGATTTACGTGTGAGGCACGTACATAGGAACTAGTTATACGAAAAGTGGGAAGCTCCTACCTTCAAAGTTGTATTACGATTTTGCCCTGCAGTAAATCAAAATGTAATAAACCATCTAGTTAATTCCTCTCTCCGGATCAAAAAAAGAGTCCACTTAGCCTTTTTTTGTTGAATAAAAAAAAGAGTCCACTTAGCAAATCAAGAAAGAATTAACCTTGCTTTACCATATTTGCCCCTATTAAATGTTATATGATCAAATCCCAATGTCTATTTAATGAGGGTTAGTTTATCAAATTGCCAATTTTTGTCTAGGAGTTAGCATTTTCTTAAGGGGTGTGCAAATGGCTAAATGGACTCTTTTTTTGATCCGGAGGGAGTATTAAATAGTATCTCCTCCCGTATAGATAAAAAAAGAACACTTAGCCTTTTTCTTGGATAAAAAAAGAGTCCACTTAGCAAATCAAGAAATAATTAACCTTGCTTTTCCATATTTGCCCCTATTAAATGTTATATGATCAAATCCCTATACCTATTTAATTAGGAGTAGTTTAGTCAAATTACCTATTTTTGTCTAGGAGTTACTATTTTCTTAAGGGTGTGCAAATGGCTAAGTGGACTCTTTTTTTGATCCGGAAGGAGTAATATTTTAATCTATCTAAATATATAATTAAAGTTTAATAGTTATTACTCCAAAACTTTTCATGTAATGGCAGCCAAGCAGTGAAACTGCAACTTGAATAGCCATAGGAACAAACAGCGATTTCTATTTGTTACTCCACTATTTTGTGTAATAACTAAAGGACTACAATTAATGTACACTGAATCTGCCAGAAGTAATAAACCCAGGGAACGTGCATTCAATTACTAACACTAATTACATACATGAACTTAATCATCTATCTATCTATAATCTTCTATATATAACGTAAAACATAATATAGAGTATAATATTGGGAAGCCCCTATAGTTAAAGTTAAATTACTAAAATGTCCATTAAAAGTTAACCGACCTTTATATCCTTTTCTTGAATCCTAATCCTACAATATTCTTGTACCAAAACGACCTTCGAATCTCTCTATTTATATTTTTTTAATCTTTTTTTGGGGATTTTCCTTCATTTATTATATTTTTCTATATCAGAGCAATTACGTATTTCTTAATTAGAACTGTTACAGCTGTTTTGGGAAGACCAAGAGTTATCTCTTAATAGATTTTGAACATTATTAAACGTGAACCCAATGGGAGTTTGATATTCCAACTTGGTGTCTGTCAGATTTCTAATAGCAATTCTTCATTTTCTTTCTTGCTCTATAACAATTTGGGTGTTTTCAATATCATTTATATTGAAAGAGCTGTTGATTTTTTGTTTTTTTGTTTTTTTGGGGTGGAAGTGAACAATTTCTCAGGTATAATTTTTCCGAATTCTTTGTTTGCAGATTTGTCTTTATAGAGGACAGTCCGCTCACTTTCTTAAAGAAGGTTTTATATGTGATAATGATATAGTTTCGTTTGTTTCATTCACACACACATTCTTTGATAAACATGTGACAATAACACTTAATTATTTCAGGGTCATGCGAAGCATAGATAAGTATATGCTTAGTATTCAAGATTTTAGATCTGGATTCATCTAATGCGGTAAATTTAATTTACCTCTATTTTCAGGCAAATGCTTCATTATCTCCACTTCAATTTTTGGTGCCTTTATTACTCAAGATTTTATATTTTTAAGTTGGATTTATCTAACATATTCATATGTTGCAGGTGTAACGACTGATGCTAAAGCTTTGTCTTATCGAGTTGAGGATGCAGTAGGCGAAGCAACTGAGAATAAATATCCTTGACATGCAATGAGATAGTCTATGTGTTGATGTAAAATCTTCTCTTCAGTTTCTTAAATTGAAAAGAAATTTCAAGAAATATTGTACTCTAATGATTATTGTGTTCTTATAATAGCCAATTACATTACCACATTTTAGCCAACCTGCTCTCGTCTCTCTCATCACTAACGGTCATAATTTTGCTCAATCCTTACCGTTAGGACACCTCCATCGGAGATGGAGGGGGCGTCGGGCCTTGTACCGGCGAATCCAACCCACCCACCGGACCCAAATAGGAAGGCTATTATAGATGAAGTTGATAACCCCGCTAATTCCAAATACCTAAACGTAGTCGCTGGTTCGCAATCGATCTCAATTCGCCAAAAGGAATCAATTAAAGCTGAAATCTCCAATCATAATGGCAAGCCGGCGGTCATTTTCGATTTTGACGACTACTACAGGAGAATGGCAGAGGACTGCAAGTTCACAATCAATGGTCGTTTTTTGAAAACTCGTCCCCAAAGTGACACTATCCGAGCTATTGTGAAGGAATCAATTCCGATTAAAGGCAGGATTCAGATCGGAGTTTTTGACAATCGAAATGTGTTCATCGACGTCTACAATCAGGAAGATTTCAACACCATTTACTACAGACATGTTATTGACATCGATGGTCAGCCAATGTGGGTGAGCAGATGGACTCCCAACTTCACTCCAGAGGAGGATAGCCCTTTAACTCCGGTATGGGTACTTTTACCTAAATTACCATTTCACCTACACACTTGGCAATATGTGAAACAGATTGTTAGCCCTATTGGCATTCCGTTGACTATGGATGTAGCCACAAAGGGTAAAACTAGGCCAAGCATGGCTAAAATTCGAGTCAAAATTGATCTTACGAAACCTAGAATAAACCATATCTTTATTGGACAGAGAAATGCTAATAATCCTTTACAAGGATTTGATCAAAAAATTGAATATGAAGGAGTGCCCAAATATTGTACTCATTGTAGATTATTAGGTCACACCTTATACCAATGCAGAAGATTGGAAAAAGAAAAACAAGACAAGGAGGATTTTCCTACTAGAAAGGAAAATATCGATGAACAAAGAAGATCCTCACATGAAGGATAAAGAGACTCAAAAAACTGCTCCTACTGTCAAGGGTCAAGGAACACAAAGAGGAAGAAATAATGAGAACACACAAGGAGCACAAAGAGGAAGAGATATGCAAACCAATAAAGGAATTTTGAAACCTCCTGTAAGAGGGAAAAGTGCCCCTCCTAAACAGACTTTCAAACCTACCGGGGCCATTTTTGGTATTGATAAACCTCATCCTTCAAATGAGGTAATTCCTCAGGTCAAAGGAAAAGTGACAGACTCGGAATAGACTGATTTGGACCAATCTCAAACAATTCCTGCTGATGATCAAGAACAAATTAATAGGGCTGGAAAGCAGTTGCTAGCTACTGAAGGACATAAGATTGGCCAAAGAATCACAAATATCAACACTAATGAGAAGGAACAAAGTGATCAACCATTAGTTGACAAAGGAAGAATGGAAATCATGATCACTGATCCAAATGCTTTACAAGTTGTTTTTTTTCCTGATGATGCTGTTTATGAGAATACAAATCAACAATGGAAATCTCCTAAGAAGAAGGCTCAAAAAACAAGGTTTCCTACAAGTGATTCAAAAGAAATTACCAATTCTAAGAACAAGTTTGAGACCCTTAGTGAAAAGACTGATACTCATAAGACTAAGGAGCAGCTACAGCTTAAGACAGAGGGGACCTGTACAGGTACAACACCAAAAGAGAAAGTAACTCCTGAAGATGAATGGGCTGAAGAGACTACAACTGAAGAAGAAGAAACTTCTGATGAAGAATCTGAACAAGAAGAGTCTGATGATGAAACAGAACTTCTAGCTCAAGCATTTGGGGGCGGACACAAGGAGATAGAGGAATTCCAAGATGCTCAAGAAGAGAATATTGAGAAAGAGGAAGTGCCTCAGAAGATTCTCTCAAGAATTAAGTCTCCTATTGCAAGAAACCAAAAGAAATCCTCACAAAACTCTCTTAACAAACCTGTTTAATGTTTAGACTCATGAATTGGAATATTAGGGGCATGAAGTCCCAAGCAGCTACTGAGAGACTTGCCTACATGGTAAAACAATACAACATTACTTTTGTTGCTATATAAGAACCTTTCTTACAAAACACCTGTATTGATACCTATAACAACATCTTAGGAATACAGGACTGTTTTAGTAACTTGAGCAATAAGATATGGATTTTTTGGAGCTCTGAACTAGTCTGTAATGTATATGCTAATCATGCCCAAATGATCACTTGTAAACTAATCACTAAAGACTCTAACAAGGTTTACTTTGTTTCCACTGTCTATGTTTAAGACTAGAAAGGCAGGAAGGGAAGAATTGTGGGATGAAATGAGAACATTATCTAGTACCATTTCTTCCCCTTGGGGTGTAATATGAGATTTCAACAACATTTTGAATGTTGATGAGAAGAAGGGTGGTATCCCACACAGTCTGACCAAGAGCTTACCTTTCATGAAATATTTGTTTGATTGTGAATTATCTGATATAGGTTACTTTGGTCATCCTTTCTCATGGTGTAATGAGAGAAAAGGCACTAATATAATATGGAAAAGATTGGATAGGTTGGTTGTTAATGATGCATGGATCTCATGCTTTACCGAAAAAACTATTCAACACCTTATGAGGGTCAGTTCTAACCATTGTCCTTTACTCATGATTGGTGAAGAAGAAGAGGAAGATTACATCAAATATTTCAAATTCTTGAATTTTTGGGTTGATCAAGAAGATTTTCTGGATATTGTGAAACAACACTGGGATGAGGAGATTAGAGGCAATATTTTTTGGAGAGTTCACCAAAAAATGAAAGGAACTAGTAGGGCCTTAGTGAATGGTCTAGAACAAAGATTGGTGATATTTTTTAAAACACTAAGACACTGGAAACCAAGGTGGACCATCTAGAAACTCTTTACATGGACACTTTAGATCCAGATAATAGAATGCATCTCAATCATGCAAAATCTTATCTAGTTCTTCATCACAAAATGATGGATGCCTTTTGGAAGAAAAATGGATGCCTTTTGGAAGAAAAAGCCAATCTAAAATGGCTTTTGGAGGGTGATGAGAACACCAGATATTTTCATAACATGGTCAAGGGCATAAGGAAATTTCTCAACATTCATAAAATCTTTGCTGATGATCGATGGATAGAAGGGAATGAAAACATTGCTGGTGCTACTATGAAATTCTATCAGGAGTTATTTTCCAAGGAAAACATCTCCATGGATACCAATATCCTTAATTGTTTGCCTTGTCTTATTACTGATAATGATATTGCTATGCCGCTTGATATACCATCTATGGAAGAAGTTAGAACTACTCTTTTTGATATTAATCACAATAGTTCTGCTCGCCCTGATGGCTTTAACAATATGTTTTTTCAAAAATCTTGGGATATCATTGATAATAATATCCTGGAAATGGTCAGGGCTATTTTTAATGGTGAACAAATGCCTAAGTTCTTTACTTTTACTTTCTTAGTACTAATTCCTAAAATTAAAGCACTTAATCTTTTTCAGATTTTAGGCCTATTAGCCTTAGCAATGTTTCCCAAAAATTGGTTTCTAAGGTTTTAAATGATAGATTATCTAGGATCCTTCCTAAATTAATTTCTGAAAACCAAAGTGGGTTCATTAAAAGCAGAACTATTTGTGAAAATGTTTTACTTGCTCAGGAAATTATCCATGATATCAAAAAACCCAACAAGGGTAATAATGTTGTGATTAAATTAGATATGTATAAGGCTTACGACAGATTATCTTGGTCTTTTCTGAGTCCAGTGATGAGGAAAATTGGCTTTGCAGAACAATGGATAGTAATCATATGGAACTTGATTTCCAACAATTGGTATACTGTCATTGTAAATGGCAAGAGACATGGTTTCTTCAAATTTGGGAGAGGACTCAAACAAGGGGACCCTATATCTCCTTCCCTTTTTGTGCTAGCTGCTGAAGTCCTCTCAAGGCTTCTAAATAATCTTTATGAGAATCCTAATTTTATAGGTTTTAGCATGCATGATAGTTGTCCTAAAATCAATCATTTGTCTTATGCTGACGATATCATTATCTTTTGTTCAGGTAAATCTGCAATATTGAATCTCATCAAGAAGACTCTAATTGATTATGGGGAAAATTCTGGTCAATTAATCAATATCAACAAGAGCTGCTTTCTGATGGAAGAGAATGCTCCACAAAAAAGGAGAAAAATTGTCTCTAAAATACTCAATTATCAACAGAAAGAATTTCCTATAACTTATCTTGGATGTCCCTTGTTCTACGGGAGGGAGAGAGTTCACTACTTCACTGATATGGTTACTAAGATCATACAAAGAATGGGCTCATGGAATTGGCAACATCCTATCTCCACGAGGAAAAAGGATCTTGATTAACCATGTATTGTCTGCTATGCCGTTGCACATGCTAGCAATATGTGAACCACCCAAAACCCCTATTTACCAAATTGAAAAAGTTATAGCAAATTTTTTTTGGGGTAACGCTGAAGGGAAACAGAAACATCATTGGACCAAATGGGAAAACCTATGCAAACCAACCCTGGAGGGTGGCATAGGAATTAGTAAACTCCAGGATATTATAGAAGCTTTATCTTGCAAACTGTGATGGCACTTCAGGACTAAGGTTACTTTGTGGACAAAATTCATAAAAGCTAAATACTCTCAAAGAATTCATTCCATGGCATGATGATTAGATTCAAAGTGGACCATCTAATTCAATGGAAGATCAACATTCACACACTTAGTGAGGAGGCTGGTATGTGAGTTTGTCTCTTTAATTAGATTCAAAGTGGACCATCTAACTTTTCACGTTATTTAAGAAATAATAAATAGTGTGTATTTTACCTTGATGCCCATATTAAATGGTATATCGGTGGTTTTGAAAAATGGGAATAAGTAATTAATGTCGGTAAAAAAAAGAATTTGTCTTATCTTGATATGTGAAAAATGACAAGTAAAAATAAAAATCTCTTAGGAATAATATTCAACTAGGACACTTCAATTAAATCAAAAGTTTCTGATTATATCACCAATGGAAAATGGGACATTGGTAAGCTTTCTAATCATTTGCCCCCTGATATGGTTCATAATATTTAGAAAATTACTATTCACTCTCCTAATCTAGATAACCAACCCATTTGGACTGCTAACATAGATGGGAGATTCAGTAGTATTTTTGCTTGGAATATTGTTAGGGAAAAGTATAACTCTTCCCTTCTTAATAACTTGATTTGGCACAAAAAACCTCCTTTCAAAATCTTTTTCTTTATATGGAAGGTGCTAAGATGTAAAATTGCAGTAGATTCTAACAGAGGCAGATTTAACTTATATTTAGCCCCAAAGTGTGATTGTTGCATTATTCCTGCCCTGGAAGATGAAGAACATTTATCCATGAACAGTCTAATTGGTACCAAGGTTTGGAAATACTTCAACCAACTTTTTGGCATTAGAATGGAACAAAGAAGTATTAGACATAATTTGATTACCTGGTGGATGGTTAAGGAGCTTAATCCTGTCCATAAGCTAACCTTACAGATTTTACCGGAAATCATTCTCTGGCAGATTTGGAAAGATAGATGTAAATGCAGGTTTGAAGGTTTGAGGATGTCTTCTAACAGAATCATCTTAAAGGCTACTCAACAACTCAACATCATTGCTCACAAACAATTCCCCAAGATCCCTCCTTACATGAAGTGGATACACTTTTTTGAACTCATGGAGAAAGCCAAGATTAGTATCACTACTGTAGCAGTAATTTGAATGGCTCCTGAAGCTGGATGGATGAAGCTAAACACAGATGGATGCTCCAAAGGCAACCCAGGACAATGTGGAGGTGGAGGAATTATCAGAAACAATTGTGGCAATCTAGTATCTGCCTATGCTACACCTTTGGGAATTGAAACCAACAACTTTGCAGAAACTAGTGCTTTGAAAATAGGTGTGGAATGGTGCATGACAAATGGGGTAAGGAATCTTGAAATTCAATGTGATTCCATGCTACTGGTAAACTGGATTTTGAAGAACTCTTCCACACCTTGGAAACTCCAAGATGACATCAACAACATAAGGGAAATGCTTGAAACTTTTGACAATATAAAGGTACAACACTGCTTCAGAGAAGACAACAAAGCTGCAAACAAACTTGCCAACCATGGACTGAATTACAACCAACTAACTTGGTTCACTGATTTCCAGCAACTGCCTAGAGATGTTAGAGGTGAAATTAACATGGACAAACTGAACTATCCCTCATTCAGACAGAAACAAAATAGGAACAGGATTATCTTGGATACACAAATCCTTAGAAACTATTCTTTTGATGTTCCTTAAAATTCCTATGTACAGGGAGATTCTTGTATGAATCACTAACTCCCAGCCAATTTTTGAGAGCTGAAATTGTTGTCCTACTCTGTAATGCTTGGAGCCTGTTCCAAACATGTAGGTCCTGGATATTGGGATGCCAATATCCATCTTTTGTAAAGTTTCTTGATGATGAAATAAATGAACATCCAATCTCAATGAGATGGATGACCTTTGACCAAAAAAAAAAAAAATTAAAAAAAATTACATTAAAATTTTAAATTCCTGTATTAGAGTGAGATAAATTTTTGTATAATCTATTTATTTAGTGCCATGTGTGAAAATATGCTTTGTTGAAACTCGACCCTCCTCTCTTAGTTGCTTTCGAACGATGCAAAATTTTATGAGATATGAATTTTCACTAAAGTAAAAACCAATTAGGGAGTAGGGCTGTAAATGGTCATTAAAATGGAAATGCAACAGACTTAGCAAAATACCACCCAGAAACAGCTTGGTAATTTAGGGGAATAGGTTTTTTTTTTTTTTTTTTTTAGTTGAGTTAATATTTTCTATTTATCATTTTCAGAAGCATATAATGTTCTGCTTAAACTTCAAGACATGACAAAATGGACATTGCTTTTATTCACATTAGAACTATATGTTGTTGAAATATTGAAAAACAAGGAAATGATCAACCTGAATATTTAATATATTAGAAGAATTGCTACTCATTAGTTCTATGATTTAATATTTATACTAGTTAAAAGAGTATGTACAATTTGATATGGGATACACATGTAACACATGTTTTGAGAAACTAGTAATATATAAAATTCACTATTACACATACGGGTGCATATGTCAAAGTTGTGTAGTTAGAACAAAGACAATCCAAAAATGTGACTTCTATACAATGGGAAACATATTAGCAAAGTATGAAGAGATTCAAGCTGAAAAATCGGTCGAGACCA
>NC_081353.1:36877718-36905053 GCF_029784015.1 Lycium ferocissimum | reverse complement strand
AACTTTAACCGTTCATGATCATTAAGCAAGAATCCATCATTCTTAACATAGGGTTTTCAAGAAAACCCGTCTCGAGTTCAAGAATTCAAGATTTTGGAAATCCTCTTCAAAGCCTAAGTCTTTAATTCAAGTTTTGGAGCGACTAAGGTATGTAGAGTTACTATCTACGTGTGGGAACATCATTGTTTCTTCCCCGCCGCCTCATAATCCATAAATTATGATTCTCTACTAAAACTAGGGTTTCTATACATGCTCATGATAACCCTAGGTCCATGTCCATGATTATATTATGTATGAATTGTTATAATTATATTATTGAGTTCTTAATATTTCTTTATGATTATTGAGAATCCGTAAGTAATCCATAAAAACCCATATCTTGCATTCCATGAGTTCTTGCGTAAATGTTTTTAAACAAAAATGCTTATTTCATGAATATCCTACATGTCTACAAGTTTTCATGCAATTGTATTTTATAACTATGTTCATGCCATGACTCGAATACCGCGTGCTAAATACAAGTTATTTCATGAAGCCATGTTTACAAGTTATTTCATGAAACCATGTTTACAAGTTATTTCGTGAAATCATGATTACAAGACAAGTACAAGTTAATTCACGAAAATCATGGGCTTCTTAGCCAACTATATTATGTTCGTGTTTTTGGGAGTTGCACGAATTACGAGAAGGCTCGGATAGCACCGAAACTACGTAGCGAAAGCGTAGGACAGGATCGCTCGCTTCGATTAGGACGATACCTTAATTTTACGAATGGATCCGTCGGGCACATTACCACCTCGTACACGGCAAGGTATGGGGGCTACGCTGATCGACAGTGCGGACTCACGTACCCACGTGGTGATATCACATGGTCGGTTTATGAAATGCTCTCCTACTTATCATGATTTACGTATGTTATATATATATATATATATATATATATATATATATATATATGTATTCATGCTCATACTCATGTTCGTATCCGAGTTTTCGGTTTCGGTTCTTATCATGTTATCCCATGTCCCATGTTATTTCATTCGATTCTTTCATATTTAGTAGATTCGATCGTGCCGACGTCCCCCTTTCATTGCCGGGGCTTGCATTTCACGATGCGGGTAAATTTACGGGACGACGTATCGCTCGGTCAAAAGAGGGACGGCACTCTCGTGTCGAGCTTATTGGTGAGCCCCGTCTCATTCGGGTTTAGTCAACTCTTTGTTTTATAATTAGTCATGCGTCTAAGGTATCGGGGGCATGTCCCAATACACACGTATTTTACGGTCGGACTCGTGATAGAGGTTTCATGACTGACAAGTCGATTATGTTATGTCGACTTTCGAGTCGTATAGCCATTTTTGGCTCATTCATATTATTTCCGCACTCATGTTTAAACAAGTAATTTTATTAAGTATTATGACGTATTACGTTTATAAAGGCTCATCATGCATTCACGTTATATTACGCTTTCGTGTTATGTCTCGTGATGATTGACAAGCATGTGGTTCGCTCGGTCGCATGCGGTAAGGCACCGAGTGCGTGTTTCGCCTGCCATGGTTCGGGGCGTGACACCACCTTCGCCCTACCACCTACCCCCATACCCAAATACCCCACTCCTCTGCCACCCACCCCTACCAGCTTAAACACCACCCACTACCCCTCACCATCGCCCACCCCCACCCCACAACTACTCACCCCGCCCTACCACCCACTACCCCCGACCTCGTCCCGCGACCACCCGCCCTTCACCGCCCTACCCACTACCTCTTACCACCACCCAACCCCGTTCCCGTAACGGTCGCCCCCACGCCTACCACCTACTACTCCTCACCCTTATCCCAAAACGACCCACCTTACACCATCACCCCTCCTCCCCACCCATTACCCCTCACCACCACCCAACCCTATTCCCACAACCACTCACCCCCACCCTACTTCCCACCCTCTTCCCACAACCACCCACCTCACATCACCCACCCCTCCACCACCCCTATTTACTACCTCGCTTATTTTTTAAATTTCCTATTTTATTCTTCTTTATACTAGTTTTATATATATATATAAACTAATTTCTAATTAACAATTAAGGGTATTTTAGTAATCTTACGGTTATTATATAGTACCATAGAGTGAAACTAAACAATGCAAATGTAAGTAAACCACAATAAACGATACAGTCTATCCAAACATTGTGTTTATTAATACAATACAATACAATACAACACAACATCGCACTGTACCATACCATACTGTATATTAATGAACCACGGGAAACAACCATCCAAACAGAGGGTTAGTGGAAAACCCAATGGCTCATTAACTTGCCACCGTTTAAGCAAACCCGCTTCATAAATCAAAGGAGATGAACAAATCAATAGTCGCTGACAAATTTTCCCATTTAACTTCAAAGATTCCTGCCAAACAGCCTCTTCATGAATCAAAGGAGAAGCAGAATTTTCTCTGGTTTCTTATCCCTGCGAAAGTAACGTCTTTCATTACAGACTTTGGGAGTTGCATACACTGAAAGGTCACGTCGAATATATTGTGGAGTTGAAGGGTCTCGCCATAGAGACAGTTCGACAGGCATACATTGTTTGCGAAGAGTATGTGAACATTTTTTTATACAAAGCAAATTCATTGCCTGTTGATTTTTTACAGAAAGTGGACTTTTATTGTTCCGAAGTCCTTAATGAAGGAGTCGAAGCAGAGATTCTGCCGAAGCTTCTCACTTATACCCTTATTGCATATTTTGGTACGTCGCCTTAGAGACAAATTATGATTCTTCCAATATATATATGTTGGTTGAAAATCTGTGATTATTTTACTTAGTTTTTCCATGGGCACGTCAGTATGATTTTATTGCCTCTTGTGTTGCTAACGAAGATTATTGCTCTTTTATTATGTAAGTTTTGATATTTTCGATTTAGATAGTGTCGATTTACTTGACAATTTTCAAATTTTAATTCTTTTGTGACTAGACATCATAGCTTCTTGGTAACACTGTTCTCTTTTTTATGAACTCGGAGAATTTGGCACTACACTATATCATTAGCAATGATAGGGTTGTTTCAGAAATGAATAAAGTCTGTCTTTGTCCTCCTATCTCAAACATCAAATAACTTTCCGGGGGGATGCGTAGGTGGTGGATGATATTTTTGAAAGCGTGACAGTCTTAGACCGACTTTTTTATAAATAACTGCTTATGCTCTTCTCATACCAAATATAGAAGAATATATTTATGTTACTTTGAAGTTTTGTGCGCAAACTGAAGCATCAGCTTGTGTTTAATTGCCAATAGCTACCACATAAGGTTTAGTTTATGCTCCGTTAGATGTCCTATTCCTTGAACACGAACATGTGTGTTTATCTTTTAGGCATCCTTCAGTTCTAGCATAGTATTATTTTTATTGATGACAATTGCAGGCATTTGAAATTATTAAAAATAGAATTTTCAAGATCATTGTTTGGTTCTCCAATTGACTCTTGAATAATGAGTTTCTTTACATAATTTTCTAGGATATTATTTGGTACTGCTTAGAACTTTCCTTTACATCTCTGTGGATAAAAGAACAGGATGCATATGTGAACGATTGCATATTCGAGGTGTATGAGCAATAGGCATGGTGGATATGCAGGATATTATGGTTTTAATGAATTTGGGATGAGGCAATTCAAGGAGTATGATGAGAGGGTGCTTGTGGAGATTTACAAGTCCAAGGTTATGGCACAGGGACAGTTAGTTCCCCGCGATGCTATTGCTGCTACAAATTTGGCTCTGAAATTACGCGCCACGGTAATTAATCCCAGCAGAAGGGGTACTTACTATCCATGAATCCATAAATTTTTGTTTGTTTGGTTGGTTTTTGTTGATTTCCCTTAATGAATAGGCTAGCTTTATCTCTCAATTTCCTTACTGATATCTCCAAATATTGTGCAGCAACCGCTAGAACAAACATCTTTTCAATGCCAACATAGAGGGAAAGAAGAAGAGGTGAACTGCTCTAATAAAGGTAATGGGTCCATAATGGGGCAGGTATATTAACATTCCAATGACACAAAAGAGTGATGCCCATATAGCAGGTCCAAGTAATTAAACTCTTAAATGTATTTTATACATATAACGAGACTATCCTGTCCCTAAACAGCTGATGTTTAAACTCAACATGGCTGCTGTTTCTTCTACTAATACAATATAGATACGCTAATGAAAGTAAAAAGACTTCTACCTCATAGTTCAATTGAGCATGTAGGTTATATTTCACTCTTTTCATTATGCAACCATATTATTAAGCATTGAGTTATTGTTAACTGATGTGAGCTCAAGATCATACATGTCATAGTTCAAGAAGTTATTAACAGCTGCTGCAATCAGAGTTGATTTACCGTAAAGAATATAGCTGCGCTTCCATGCCTTACCAACCTTGGAATAATAGTCCTTCCTCATGCAGAAAAACAGTGAGATCGTTGATTATTCCTCCTCCTTCTTAGGGTCCATATCCAGGTATTCAATGTTGCAGGATGCTCGAAATTGATGTGGTTCCACATGCCATACCAATACGAATACACCAATTATTCCCATTGTCATTAGAGTAAATCCTATGTCTCTTATTCTTGAACTCAATGGCCTTGCCTTCTTCCAGCACATGCCTCGGGTATTGTCCAGTGACCACGTCTATATATTGTTGATTGAAAGTCAGCGTGTAACATTTCTTTTCAATCAGAAGTTGGAATGGCTGCGCCCTATAGAATCACCAGGCAATGTTTCCTTGTAAGAGTGCTACCCGAGTTTGGCACCTTGAAATCATCAATGACCTCTTCTCCTTCATCCAAGCTAACAGACTTGCTCTTCTTGAATTAGTACTATTTTGCGTTTTTTTTTTTTTAATGAAAGAAAAACAATGAGGGAATTGACAAGGACTCTCCGAATTTTTGTTCGGGACACATCTTTTGGTGGGGTAATATTACAAATTTACAATATTGATTCACAGGGGATTCGGAAGTGAGCCAGTGATGTTGTAACAATAATATATATAGATAGATATCTACATCGGCTGTTTACAAATCATACTAATTCATCATGTTTAAGTTTACTAGGGTGAGAATACATTACTTAACCATGATCAAGTAAGACAAGTGTAGCTTGAAATTAAAATTACACAAAAAAAAAAAAGAAAAAAAAAAAAAAAAAAAAAAAGAAAAATACAAATTTGCATCGTGTTTTGATTGATTTTCTTTCTAATGTAGTCTTACAATATATATGTAGTTTCACTTTTCGTATTATGAAAATTTTATTTTTTAGCTCAATTTTGTCAGTTCAGGTGTTGACTGTGCGAAGCAAGACAAATTGACTAGTATAGAGTATAGTATTGGGAAACTCCTATAGCTAAAGTTAAATTACTGAAATATTCATGAAAAGTTAAACGACCATTTTATCCTTTTCTTGAATCCTAATCCTACGATATTCTTGTACCAAAAAGGTAAATTTAGCTCCGAATCTCTCTATTATATTTTTCTAATCTTTTTTTGGGGATTTTCCTTCATTTATTATATTTTTCTATATCAGAGCAATTACGTGCTTCTTAATTAGAACTGTTACAGCAGTTTTGGGAACTTTTAATAGATTTTGAACATTATTAAACGTGAACCAATAGGAGTTTGATATTCCAACTTGGTTTCTGTTGATTCTTTTTTTTTTTTTAAATGCAGTGAACAATTTCTCAGGTATAATTTTTCGGACTTCTTTGTTTGCAGATTTGTCTTTATATAGAAGAGTCTGCTCACTTTCTTAAAAAAGGTTTTATATGTGATAACGATATAGTTTCTTTTGTTTCATTCACACACATATTCTTTTATAAACACGTGACAATAACACTTAATTATGTATCGGATTTTTTTAGGGTTGTGCCAAGCACAGATAAGTATATGCTTAATGTTCAAGATTTTATATTTTTAAGTTGAATTTATCTAACATATTCATATTTTTAACCCCAAAATGTGTTGAAGCTGGAAGTTTTTGTTGCAGGTGTAAGGAGTGATGCTAAAGCTTTGTCATATCGAGTTGAGGATGCAGTAGGTGAAGCGACTGAGAATAAATATCCTTGACATGCAATGAGATAGTCTATGTATTGATGTGTATTCTTTAATCAATCTTCTCTTCAGTTTCTTAAATTGAAAAGAAATTTCAAGAAATATTGTACTCTAATGATTGTTGTGTTCTTATAATAGCCAATTACATTAAAATTTTAAATTCCTGTATTAGAGTGAGATAGATTTTTGTATAATCTATTTATTTAGTTCCATGTGTGAAAATATGCTTTGTTGAAACTCGACCCTCCTCTCTTAGTTGCTTTCGCACGATGCAGAATTTTATGAGATATGAATTTTCACTAAAGTAAAAACCAATTAGGGAGTAGGGGTCTAAATGGTCATTAAAATGGAAATGCAACAGACTTAGCAAGGAAATTGTCAACCTGGATATTTAATATATTAGAAGAATTGCTACTCATTAGTTATATGATTTAATATTTATACTATTTAAAAGAGTATGTACAATTTGATATGAGATCCACTTGTAACGCACGTGTTCAGAAACCAGTAATATATAAAATTCACTATTACACATACGGGTGAAACGTCAAAGTTGTGTAGTTAGAAATATATAAAATTCACTACTACACATACGGGTGCACACGTCAAAGTATGAAGAGATTCAACTGTGAAAAATCGATCCGAGACCAATTGAAATTTAATTGTATCAAAATATTCGAGTATGAGAATATGTAACTCTGCAATATCTAATTCTAAAGGATGCTATATGGTCTGATTTGGGCACAACCACAGTCATATTTCTTTTCAAAATGTTAATCTGTTTGAAATATTAAAATTTCTCAGTGATGAGTTCCTTTATAGCTCATTCTGTAACTGACCTATTATGAATTTGAACAGAAAAAATACTAGCTATTGTTTTTTTCAACAGATAGCACAACATTTAAGAAAAAAACATACTTCGCCTTGAAATCTTACAGTTGGCGGCCTGTGAAGTAAAAGAATTAACTAGAGTAGAATTTTTATGATTGTCAAAGCATCTTTGTGAATCTGTAATGTTTGCAGATATAAAGGTCCCAAAACAGGGGAAATAAGTGAGGGGGGTTTCCAATTTCTAACCCGCTCAAGAAAAAAGAGGTAAAACGAAAGCGTCTTTCCAAAAAGAATCCTCACATTGAACTGCAAAAAGATTTTCATCAACATCTAATGTTAGAAAAATAGGTAAACATAGTCGAAGAAGAAATGGCTTTGAGGCGTGGAAGAATCGACTTTCCTTAAAAAGATATTACTCATATACAGATTGGTGAAAATACAAGCAACTTCCTTCAGAATACAATAAAGCCATGATTATACCTGCAAATTTTTTTATATTTTACTTCAAGAGTGTCCTTATATTTATAGAATTTGAGAGATGACTTTTCAGAATAGTCATGTCCTTTCACGAATAGATGTGTCTATTCAATTTAAGACCTCTTATATTACAAACTATCTAACATCTAATACCTAAAGGCTGATATATATGGTCTGAATTTAGGCACCACCAGAACCATATTTCTTTCTCCGAAAAAATGATCAGCTGAAGCTTGTTATATCCAACCAACACACCAGCACCGCAACGGCACGAAGGATGTTGGCAGCAAGCGATCACCATACACACACACACATACATATATACTTATAAATTCTTAAAATAAGAAATACCCACATGAGAAATAACTCAACAGCTCATTCAAACCTTAAGATGCACCTACAGTTTACAAACTTTTACAGGGCGCTACAAAGTGCTTATCAGTATTCAATATTTTTTTAACCACACTAATGGCAGAATCTTTCCAACACGTGACCTTTTTCTAGAAGAAGACTAGAAGAAGAAAAGACTCAAAAAAGACTTTGCGGAATTGTGCATCTTTTACCCCAACTATTGACGGATGGCACACTTGGGCTATTTTTCAAAGTTCAATGGCATATTTAGATCTTTTTCTTTTATAAATATCACCTAAAAGTGTTTTTCAGCACTTAATACTTATTAGCAATTTTTAATCAATCCTAAACGGACCCCATATTTACACTGTCTCTGAAAGTGGTTGCTTTTTCCATGCACGTTACTTTTCCACAAGTAGAAAGATTTCCACAACTTTAAACTTGACCAATTAGTAATTGCCAAACACATTTGAATTGTTAGTCTTTACTTTTGCATGGAAAGTGCAACATTGACTCATTGACTCCTCAGTCGTTCTAATTCCATGCCATATTTCACAAGCTAAAAAATATTTATTTATATATACGTGCCATTGACTGGCAAGACTTGTGATGAATCTCTACAATATATATATATATATATATATATATATATATATATATATATATATATATATATATATATATAACGTGCTTTTTAAGTTCAAGTTAAAAAATAATTTTCAGATGTTACAAAAGTAATTTTTTTCTCATAAAAATATGATGATGGTTTTAACAAAAATACCACTCCAAAAGTAAAGTGCTTTCAAAATATATTTTGGAAGCTTGAAAATAATTTTCATTTTAGACTTTTTCACTCCCCTTAAAAAATATTAATGAAATTTTTTCTACTTTGCAAATTTAAATTCGACTACTAGCAGGGCCGGTTCCATGCCTAGGAAAGTAAGGCATATGCCCTAGGCCCCCAATTTTTACCAAGAATTATGTGTTAGTTTTTTCTAAAAGAATATTAATTACTCATATATATATATATATATATATATTTTATATATATATATATATATATATTATATATATATTAACCTTTTATATATATAAAGAACCCAAGAAAATGTTGTTTTGCCTTCTTACATTCAATGTAAAATTCCTCATATTATTTTATTCTCTTTAACTCTTTTTAACACTCTATTTCTTCAAACATTTGATAAGTTGGAGTAATACTCTATTAAAAGTAATTTCGAAAAGTGTTAGAACAAAGTGAATTGAAAATTCTTTTTGTTTCTTCTTAGGTTTTCAAGCATCTTGGCCAACAAACATATTCAAGTGTGGGTATACCAAAGTATTTTTCCTTTTAATTTAGATTTTATGATTCTAAATCTATTCTTTTTTAAAATACCAATTTATGTGTATAGAATCATGACCAAACAAGTTATTAATTGCCTCAACGAAGGATGTTTTTCAACAATGAAAAAAAAATATTCGAAGAAATCATTTATAAGAAAATTATTAAGTAATAATTTTGCATCTAATAAAAGTTAGAAAAATAATTTCAAATACAATATTTCGTTTAGGTTTTAGGTATAGTTAAAGTTTGCTTTAAAATTAATAAACTGATTACTAGTACTCGAATTAGTTTGAAAGCCGTAAATTACTTAATGATAAGAGTAAAATGGAAAAAAAAAAAATCTCGATTTGCTAGAGTGAAAAAGTAAAAGGCAAATAATCTTTTAGTATGTTTGATTAAGTAAAAGAGAACGGAAGAAATACTACTTTTATTTGCCAAGTGGTGCATATATATTGTGACACAAATCCCACTCATTTAAATGTGGATGGTGCTTTCATATCAAAGTGCATGGACAGGTCATCGTTCTTAATTCAAGATTTAAGTGCTTAACATCTTATCCTGTTGGAAAAAAGAAAACATTCTTAATTATCCCGTGGGACAACTATCTAAGCAAAAAGATACTGTCATACATTTCAACAGAGATTTACAAGATTTGAAAATAATCAAAAAAACAAAATCAAGTGAAGGAGATGATTTTTATTAAAAGCAGCTTATTTTACAGCAAAACTACGACAATTAGTGATTGTGTTTTTTGTGATTCACGTAGAATATGGAAAGAAAAAGCAAAAAGAAAAAAAAGATAAAGAAAAGAAAAATCACTACGGGGTTTTTTTTTAATTTACTTGGATTAGTGGCTACGGACTAGGGCGGAACCACAATTTTTTTATTTATTCTCTTCTTTCAATACTGACAACACTCTAAAAATTTTGAGTACATTTTGTATGTTAAATGGTTAAACAATAAAGACTGGAAAATAAATACATTCAATTATCCTTTTTTTTTTTTGGTTGAACTTAAAAAAAAAAAAAATTAAAGAAAGGAGTACTATATGATGCAGCAGTCTTGGTTTAATCTACAGAGACCTAAAAATCTTTAGCTTAAACTAATTCCGTAATATTATATTCCAAAGTGAACTTTTTAAGATGCTTTATCTTTCTTTCTAAATCATCAAGAAATTTCGCAGGATCTTTAGGAAGTCCCCTATTTAAAATCGTCCTATATAAATCGCTAAGATTTTAATTAGCAACTAACACAGAGCTTAGCATTCTTGATATCTTCTCTAATACAAACTTTTTATATCCTTTTGACAAACATGACGGTTCCCAAGAAAATTTCTTTGTTTCAGTTTTTCACCCTTTTATATCTAGTCTTTACAGTTACTTTTGCTTCCACAGAGGAAGCAACAACCCTCCTGAAATGGAAAGCAACTTTCAATAACCAGAATAATTCCTTATTGGCTTCATGGAGACAAAGTTCTAATGCATGCAAGGACTGGTACGGAGTTATATGCTTTAATGGTAGGATAAACAGGTTGAATATTACAAATGCTAGTGTCATTGGTACACTCTATGATTTTCCATTTTCATCTCTCCCTTTTCTTGAGTATCTTGATCTTAGCATGAACAATTTCTCTGGCACTATCCCACTTGAAATTGGTAAACTCACTAATCTTGTGTATCTTGCCTTGCACACCAATCAGATTTCAGGCACAATACCACCACAAATCGGCTCACAAGCCAAGCTTCAGATCCTCCGCCTATTTGACAACCATTTAAGTGGTACCATTCCAAGAGAAATAGGTAACCTAAGGTCTCTTACTAAGCTATCTTTGGGTACTAACTTTCTTAATGGTTCTATTCCTGCTTCATTGGGGAACTTGACCAGCTTGTCTTTTTTGTATCTTTATGAAAATCACCTTTCTGGCTCCATTCCTGAAGAAATAGGTTACCTAAGGTCTCTTAATCAGCTATCTTTGTGGAATAACTCTCTTAATGGTTCTATTCCTGCTTCCTTTGGCAATCTGAACAGCTTGTCTATTTTGGATCTTTATGGAAATCACCTTTCTGGCTCCATTCCTAAAGAAATAGGTTAGCTAAGGTCTCTTGCTAAGCTATCTTTTGGTACTAACTTTCTTAATGGTTCTATTCCTACTTCATTAGGGAACTTGACCAGCTTGTGTTTTTTGTATCTTCATAAGAATCAATTTTCTGGTTCCATTCCTGAAGAAATAGGTTACCTAAGGTCTCTTACTGAGCTACATTTGTGGAATAACTCTCTTAATGATCCTATTCCTGCTTCATTGGAGAACTTGACCAGCTTGTCTGTTTTGGATCTTTATCAGAATCAACTTTCTGGCTCCATTCCTCCAGAAATAAGTAACCTAAGGTCTTTTACTAAGCTATTTTTTGGTACTAACTTTCTTAATGGTTCTATTCCTACTTCATTGGGGAACTTGACTAGCTTGGGTTTTTTGTATCTTCATAAAAATCAACTTTCTGGCTCAATTCCTGAAGAAATAGGTTACCTAAGGTCTCTTACTGAGCTACTTTTGTGGAATAACTCTCTTAATGGTTCTATTCCTGCTTCATTGGGGAACTTGACCAGCTTGTCTGTTTTGGATCTTTATCAGAATCAACTTTCTGGCTCCATTCCCGAAGAAATAGGTTACCTAAGGTCTCTTACTGAGCTAGCTTTGTCGAATAACTCTCTTAATGGTTCTATTCCTGCTTCATTGGGGAATTTGAAGCTTGTACTTGTCAATTTTGGATCTTTCTAGCAATCATTTACCTAAGGATCCATTAATAACTCTCTTCCTTTGGAAATTTGAGAAAAATACAATATATATTTCTCCATACTAACAATCTCCGGGAAATTCCTTCGTCTATATGCAATTTGACATCACTAGAACTGTTGTATCTCACAAACAACAACTTTAAGGGAAAAATTGCGCAATGTTTGGGTAATATTAGTGGCCTTCTTCTTATGAAGATGTCACAAAATAATCTTAGTGGAGAGATCCCTTCATCTATTTGCAATTTAGCATCACTGCGAATTCTAGATTTGGGTAGAAACAGTGTGAAGGGACCAATTCCGCAATGTTTTGGCAACATGAGTCATCTTGAGGTTTTTGATATGCACCGCAACAATCTTTGTGGGACTCTTCCTCCGACCTTTAGAATTGGAAGTGTACTCAAAAGCATCAACTTGCAGAGTAATGAACTAAGGAGAAATCTCCCCATATTTTGGCCAGAGTTGCAAGTTCTTAAAAAGTTGCAAGTTCTTAATTTAGGAGACAATTACCTCGTTGACACATTCCCATGTGGTTGAAAACTCTTCAAAGACGCAAGTTTTAAGTCTTGAGATCGAATAAATTGCATGGATCCATTAGAACTTGGGGAATGAAACCATGTTTTCCCGAGCTTCGGATCATAGATCTCTCTTACAATGCCTTCTCAGGCTACTTACCGATGAGTTTGTTTCAACATTTGAAAGCCATGAGGACAATTGATCAAACAATGATGGAACCAAGATATCTTGGAGAAGCAAATTACGATGATTCTGTAACTATTGCATCCAAAGGATTGGAGCTTGAACTTGTTAGAATTTTGATTGTTTATACAACTATTGATCTTTCAAGCAACAGATTTGAAGGACAAATTCCAAGTATTATGGGAGATCTTATTGCGCTTCGGGTGCTGAATTTGTCTCATAATGTATTGCAAGGTCATATACCACCATCACTTGGAAACTTATCTTTGGTTGAATCTTTGGATCTTTCGTTTAACCTTGACTTTAGGAGAGATACCAGAACAACTTGCTTCTCTTTCTTCTCTTGAAGTCTTAAATTTCTCCTACAATCATCTTCAAGGATGCATCCCTCAAGGACCTCAATTTCATACATTTGAGAGCAATTCATATGAAGGTAATGATGAATTACGTGGATTCCCGTTTCAAAAGGTTGTGTGGTAGTGATTTTGGTGGAGACAAATTATACCAATTATGCGGTAGATGATCAAGAAAGCAATTGAATTTTCAATGATTTTGGAAAGCTGCTCTTATGGGATATGGAAGTGGACTATGTATTGGATTATCCATAATATATTTCATGATTTCGGCTTTGGAAATCTAAAATGGCTTGCAAGAATCATTGTGGGCTTTGGAACACAAAATGATTATGCGAAAGAGAAATAAGCAGCGGCGTCAAAGGAATCACAGAAGAAGAAATAATCCCCTATAGCCAAGTTGCCAGTCGAGCAAAATTTGATTTCAGAACTTCAGGTATTCAAGTTAATATCTACCTTTGATCTTTTATTTCCATAATTTTAAATTGCTCCATCAAACTTAACTTTCTTTGTGTAGAAATAAAGTAAGACTTAACTTTTCTTTGTGTAAAATAAAAATCAATGCGTAAATAAATGATTCGAACATGCGAGTGCTTGGAGGAGCATTTGGTGGAATATCAGATGTTGCAGCCTATGATGCTGGATTTGATTAGTTTCTATTTACTTTTATAAGTAAGTTTTTTTTATTTTTTTTTATTTTTTTATTATTAACTTGGGAGAGTAATATTATAACTTTTGATGATATCAAGTTATGTAACATTTTCATCTATTCAATGAAGTGTATGCATTTCTTGTTTCATTGTGTAAAGTTGGATCCCTAGCAACTTACTGTATAATTAACAAATTTATGCAGTGTATTTGTAACGACCCGTTTGGCCATTACGGCACTTTTGACCTTGTTGACCTTTTTCCGAGCTTCATTAGCTTATATTAGACTTACGGGGACGGGTGGTACAATTTTCGAGGTCATCAGACGAATATTAGATTGGTTCTTGTGATAATAAGCCTTAAAGTAAAAGATGTTTGACCCAAGGTTGAATTTTGGGTAAACAGACATTTTTTAGAAATTCATCAATTCCGAGAAGTCCGAATGGTCACTTTTGACTTGTCGGTATATTTAGTTCGCTTCCCAATGCATTAGAATGCGTTTTGGGACTTGGGTTGGAAAGTTGGTTTTGGGGTATTGGGGGTTAACTTGGTCAACAAGACCCCCATTGGGAAATACGAGCCCGCGGGTGAGTTTGTAGCGCATTTTCATGTGTGTTTGCACGTTTGTGTTGTATCTGTGGGCCCTCGAGTGATAGTCGGATTTCAGGTTGAGATTTGTGATGTTAAGTAGAAATCTCGCGTCTAGTGCATCGCCATGGTGACACCAGGACCGCGGCAGCGGTATCGCCACGGCGATGGCCCTGCCGCTATAGCGGTGTAGTGCGAATGTGAGTGACCGCCAGGGCGGTCATGTCACCGCTGCGCTGCAGCGGTTCCAGTGGTAATTTTTGCGGACCATTTGCTTAGCGGTCGGCGGGGACTTAAATGCCTTAAATCCTTTTTCAAACCCTATCACTTCTCATTCATTACCCTAGGTTCTAGAGCTATCTTGGGAGTAAAACAAGAGATTCTGAGGCACTTCTTTATTGGGGTAAGTTAACCTAACCCTATTCTTCATTTATGATTCATAATCCACCTTAGAAACTCCTTAATTCATGCTAGAGTCTTCCTATAACATAAGGATTAAAGAGGGTTCTTGGGGTTTCTTTCTTGAATTAACTTTTGATTGTCAAACCTTGATTTGTTGATGGAATAAGCTTGTATTATTATGGAATTGTTGGGTAATAGCTTTATAAACACATTTCCTTCTTTATTAGTAACCAATTGATGAATTTGAGAACTAGGGTTTATACCCAAAATTGGGGGTTTCTCTTTAAATATGATTTTAGCTTAATATTGAGTTGTTTTGGGAATTGATTAGTGGGTTTTGATCACTTAGACTTGAATTGCATGTTTCACTTTTGAATTTTCCGTTTTGCCCTGATGGGCCCGTTTCCCCAAATCCCGTAGGCTTAAGTTGACCGAATTGAAAGCCTAGCAATATGAGTACCGTTCTTCATAATTTCTAATGTAGATTACGTTATAAATAGACCTTGAGTATTTGGAGGCATTGAGGAAGGGCAAGGCACTCGCGTAATTATTTGGGATTCCTGTTCGGCACTCCAGGTAAGTTATGGCTTACCTTTTTGGTTAGACTCCGGTTAGCGACTCGTAGTAGTACTAGGGAATTGTTGCAGACATCATGTGAACCTTCGGGTATGAAGTTTGGGATGGAATTCTTAGGCTGGTACTGTTGTGTGACTTGTGTGTTCGGGCACGTGTCCTGTAGAATCCCTAGGTTATGCTTGGCTTTTCTTATGCAAATTGGTGGTTTCTTTGTATTATGGGAGACTGGTTGGAAGGAATGGATTCATGTGATACTTATACTATGATGGTTGTCCTTATATGAATCAATTGGAATCCATATGTTATTCATGATATTCTCATTGCATGACATACTTCTCATATTCATGATATATATGTCTTGATCTTGATATCGGAAGATGGTGATGTCGGAGGTAAGTATGATTCATGTGACATTACTATAAATTGTGCAACCATCTATATGTTGTGTGATAAGGAGTGGTTAGCGATGATATTGGATGGAGGAGTCATTCTAGGCTGTGTGATACGAATGACGGTACATGGACTTAGCGGTCCCCCATGGGTCGTGACTGTCGAGAGGTGGACGTCGTCCTCCCGAAGCATGTGTGTATCATTGCATTGCATTCCATTTGCATACACATTATACGTTCTTATTGTCATTTGGATTGAAATTAATCTTCGATGATATTTGAGTTGTTGGGCGATTAATGGTTATGTTTCGATTGTGAAATGCTTGGCTCATCGTTTGGTAATTGATTGCACTACTTGGACTTGATTTACTTGTACTTGTCTGTGAGCATGATTATATTTCCATTTCCTTGTTTGCATGCATGATCTAACTGTTGTCGGCCTATGATGCTTACTCAGTACCGTGTTTCGTACTGATGCTACCTTGTTGTACTCTTTTTATGGGTGCAGAGTTCGCTGTTGGGGAAACTTTGAGCTACTGATGATCCATGCAGGCCGAGACTCTATCTTCTTTATTGTCCCATTTCTACTTCGAGACAATATGTATTGAGATGATGTATTGGCTATTTAGACTTGTAGTAGTATTTAGTAGCTCTTGTATGACTTAGACCAGATTCATTGGGCATGTATTATTCCGCACTTATTATAATTATCTATGTCATACTTACTTATATTATGGTTGGGAGTGAATTTCATTATTTGTTTGGATGTTGGTTAATGGACGTTCGCCTACCGAGGTGGGAAAATGGTAGGTGCCCGCACGTTTCCAAGTTGGGGCGTGACAGTATTGAATGAAATGTATGGCATCATCTATTCTCTACCAACTCAAAAAGTGTTTCTGTTGATTGGAAACAAGATATTTAGACCAATAATTAATACTCACTTCAAAGAATAATCTAAGAAGGACTTCCATGCAATGGGGATAGAAAATAATGTTACCAAACGAAATCACATCAGCGGAACTACAAGGAGATGCAACTCTGCAAAATCCATCTCTTCAAATTTATCAAAAGATTCGAGTATGAGAATATGTAACCTCAGGCAGGTATAAAGTTCCAAAAAAATAAAAACACCCTTCAACAGGGAAATAATTGAGGAGGTTTCCAGGTTCTAACCCGTTCTAAAGTTTCACATTATTCAAAAAGAAAAAAGAGGAAAAATGTAAAACGTCTTTCCAAAAGAATCCTCACATTGCACTGCAAAAAGATTTTCATCAACACCTAAATCCTAAAGGATGCTATATATGTGACGAGCGCAAAACACAATATAAATTAAGCGCTTCACAAGTCAAAGATAGTATAGTTTAAGATCGTCTCCACAGGAATTGGTACAAATAATTACTCAAACGGAACTTTGCTCAGTATTATTCAGGAAATAAAAACTTGAGTTTGTTGTGGTTATAAACCACGATTATGACTACAACGTAATTAAAGACAATTGACAACGAAAGCAAAGGATACTATTAATATGAGAAGTAAGGGTAGATGCAAGATTTTAGCAATTAGCTTCGATTCATTTTATCATTATCCTCTAAGTTTTATTGAGTCTCTCGAATTCAATAAGTAATTAATTTACTCTAGAATCTAATAAACATCTTGTGATTATTTATACAGATTTCACAAATTAAACTAATGCAAGCCCTGAGAATGTTACTTATTATGGATAGAAATAGATCTTCAGACGACTTCACACGAATATCTTGACTCATAACCCAAGATAAATTATTCAAGAGTCTCTTTACGCAATAAAATCATTCAATCATGAGCTAAATCAGATTTATATTAAGATAATTCATAAAACACTTTCTCTTCCGATTACAGCATCCAAAAATATCTCAAAAATAAAATAAAACTATTATCCATGAGTTCAAGACTGATGAAAAGCCTGCGAACATATGCAAGAAAACATTAAGGGTTTAGTCTCAAGGAAAACATCTCTCGAATATTGTCCTCTCTTGGTTCAACCAATAATTCAAGAAGCTCTTTCGATTACTTAGAAGAATCACCAATTAATACCAAAGAAAATAATGCAAACATATTCAGCAAACTATTCCTCTTTCGATTAAATAAAATAGTAGATAGCAATTCAATTCAAAACCCTATTAACGAATTCAAGCAATAAAACAAGAATCGAATCTAAAAACGTCAATCAATATATCATGTCTTGTCAAAACCCTATAACAAAACTACTCCATAATAGAATAAAAGAACATAGAAGAAATAGAAGTAGAAAACATTACAACCGACAGTTAATCTAAACTTCCGTATTGAATCTAATCGTGATGGAAAGTAATGAATTCGGCCGTCAAATCCTCTTCTACGCGCCTCCAATGCCTCCTAGGTCAAAAGTCCTGACATAAACGTGTTTAGGGAGTATTTATTGGTGTAGGAAAAGGCCTAGACGAAATTAACCTTGTCCAAATAAAATAGGAAAAGTTGGATTTCCGAAATCGGTTGAGTTGGCCCGCGACGAGTTTGATTCTTCACTGATCCGTATGCTTTATTTTGAAAGTCCTCTCTCCATCGCGACCTGCTATTGCTTTTAAACTTTGAGGGTATTTTGGTCTCTTTGGTGTTGCCACGTAGACAAACATTAATAGCCAAATGTAATTTGGCCAACTGAATTCACGACTTCAACAATTTAATTGGCACCTTCGATGGCCAACCTTTCTGCCAATGACGCCACATAGACAAAATTAATTTGTCTTCCATTCTCAAGTCTGAAGGCAACCTCCTATATATTTGAATATTTTTTTTTCCTTTATTTGTTAATCAACTTCAACAATTTCTGCTAAATTTCTACCGTTTTATTCCTGCACATTAAAACACACGTAATAAGTGTAAAATATTAATATTCAAGCTGAAACACGATTAAAGTGTAGTAAATAAAAGGTGAATTGTAGCTAAAACTCCGTATTTATGGCCACTCATCAACATGATCTAAATTTAGGCACTACCAGAGCCGTACTTCTTTCCGAAAACGATCATCTGAAGCTTATCATAACCGGCCAACACACAAGCACCAGCAACGGCCCAAAGGATGTTAGCACCAGCTCCTTTGAAGAGAGATTTGGGACCCTCGTTCTTAAGAATATGGGAGAAAGCATCGAGTAAGCTCTTGTACTTGACAGCTTCGCCGGACGTCGTCATCGTTCTTCTTCGGACAGTGCCAATTGGGTATGAGGCTAGACCAGCACCATTGGTAATCAGCCATTCAAGAGCAATGCTAGCAATGAAACAATCCTGTACACATGCATATAAAACCGGGGTCAGTAACTCCATAGATGAAGCTCTGTTCCAGCCATAATATCCTAAAACACCCTTCCAAAAAAACAATTCCCATACCATTGTATTATAGATCTTAAATCCAATTTCTCGCATAGGCTTCTTTTGCAGCACAACAGATCAAATTTTAATTCATGCAGCTTCAATCATTTATTCCCCAAAACACATTTTTTTCAGACCTCTACTTCCAAAATGAATCATTGAATACATACATATAAGCCAGATGAAATTGTTGAGCCAATAATATTATCAAACGTCATTCAAACCTTCGATCAGCTAAACAGAGATTCACAAATTTGAAATCCATTTCCAACGAAAACAGAAAAAGATCCACTAAAAAAAAAGGAAAAAATACGACTAATACAGACCTATCAAAACGAAATGATTCTGTTAAGGCTACAAAACTGAACAAATTACATTAACAAGGCACAATTTTTTTCCTTTTAAAGAAGCAGAGTGAATGCTGAAACAAAAATCCGTATGAGCAAATGTGAAATAAACGAAATCTTTTATAATTTTTGTGGGTTCTGTTCGTGTACAATGGCAGCTATCTGATGGGAATAAAATAGACCCGCAAAAATAATATTCACGGTATTAGTGATAAACGCGGAACACTAACTTATGGTTAAATTAGCAAGAATAAAATGCAGCAATAATGACACCAAGGTTTTACGTGGAAACCCTTGAATAAGGGAAAAACCACGGCCAAGAGGAGCGGTGATATCACTATAGTAAGGATTTTCTGACTTGTGTATGTAACGAGTATAAATATCACAAGACCACTACACCCACAAAAGAAAAACACTCTTTTTTTTTTCCCACCTTACTACAATATCACTCACACTCTATTTTTCTTCGAGACTTTTTTCTTCTGCCTACGGAATACCTCACTTTGCTCTCACTCGGATGTATTGTCCGAGATTTTTTGGTGTCTTCCAAATGAAGCTTAGAACTCTATTTATAAGCTTCGAAAACGGGTGAACGATGGCCGCGTGAACGGTACAAGCGTGAGCAAACGGTATCACGCGTGAACGGAAACCGCGTGGGTTGCAAGCAGATAAATCGCGTTTTATACGCGTGAACGATGCACGCGTATTTACTATTCAACTCGGTGGGCCCCACATGTCCGAGGGACTACTCGGCAATTCTCCCCCTCCCGACGACATGGGGAAGAATGTTCTTGTGAATCACCGAGAGCTCGTACCGGCTAGCTTGGAACAAACTTCAAGCTTTTGCACGGAGACCGCCTTTGTCATCATATCGTATTTGCATTTCCATGCGTGTGGATTTTCTTCAGCTGAATCTTTTTGTCTCCGTAGCATCACGAATCCGGTGATATCGACATCAATGTGTTTTGTTCTCGCATGGTACATCGAGTTCTTGCTCAAGTCTATTGCACTGCCGCAATAGACAATATACTCCAATTCTTTAATCCAAGTTCTTGAAGGAATCTCTCTTGAGCCATATCATTCTTTGCCGGCTTCGGTGAGTCGCAATATACTCCGCTTCCGTTGTAAACGGTGCGACACGCAACTTCGACCGGCCATGATATAGCTCCCCGAAAAAAGTAAACAAATATCCGGTAGTGAATTTTACGTTATCAAGGTCACTGCCATATCGAGGTAATCGCATATGCCTTCAAAATTATATTTGATCCTCCAAAAACACAAGCATTCATCGAGCTTTCCTCTTAGATACTGAGTATCCACTTCCGCTTCCCAATGCTTTTTTTCCGGATTTTCGAGAAATGCGCTCAACACCGATCGCATGAGCAATATCGGTCGGTGCGTACCATTGCGTACATCAAACTTCCGAGCGAGCAGAGGAATAAGGAATCTTGGCCATTCTCTCTTTTTCCTCCGTTGTTGTAGGACACATCTCTTTGCTCGGTTTCGGATGACCGGGGAGAGGTGTGCTAACCACAGCATTCTTCTTATATTGAAGCCGCTAGTACACGTTCTATGTACCTTTCTTGTGACAAATAAAGCTTTCTTTCATCTCTTGAACGAGTAATTCTCATGCCCCAATCTGTTTAGCATGACCCCGAGTCTTTCATTGCAAAAAGACTTACTCAGTCGTTTCTTCAACTCGTCAATCACGGAAGCATTCTTGCCTACAATCAACATATCGTCCACATACTTGGAAGGATGATAAAGTCATCGTGAGAAAATCTTTGTACAAACACACGGTGATCGAAGAAGTCTTCTTGTAGCCTTGCTCCCCATAACGTGAGACTCAAACTTCTTTGTACCACTGTTTGGGAGCTTGCTTCAATCCATATATGAACTTCTTAAGTTTGCATACAAAATTTTCTTTACCTTTTTCCTTGAAGCCCTCGGGTTGTTCCATATAAATCTCCTCTTCTAAATCACCAGAAAAGCGTCTTCACATCCATCCCTTGCTCAATCTCCAAATCAAGACTAGCGGTCAAACCAAGCTGTCCCGAATGGAGGACATTTTCACGACAGGAGAAAATATTTCGTCAAAGTCAATACTTTTCCTTTGACCAAATCCCTTAACAATCAATCTAGCTTTGTATCTGGGCTTTAAGCTGAGTTCTTCGGCTTTAACTTTGAACACCCATTTGTTCTTCAAAGCTCTCATGCCCTTAGGCAATTTCACCAACTCATAAGTATGGTTCTCGCGAGTAGATTTCATCTCATCTTGCATGGCTTCGATCCATTGATCCTTGTGCTCATCTTCCATGGCCTCTCATAACATTCGGGTTCTCGTCGGTGAGTAATACATACTCGTTAGGTGAATAACGGGAAGAAGGAACATGCTGTCTAGTAGACCTTCTAAGTGGAATATCGAGTCATCCACGACTTCGTGAGGTAGAAGCATCTACCTCGTCAATAGCGACATCATTTTCATCATCAACATGCGTCACGGGACATGATTACCGGGCATCCATCGTCATCGAGCCCACCAACGTCATCAACATTTGTATGAGGGACTTGATTAAGATTAACTAAACCTTCAGAACTTGAAGATTTTATCTTCTCCGCTTTGTTAATATCTTCAATGGTTTGATCCTCCATGAAGATAACATCGCGACTTCTTATGAGCTTGTTATCGATTTGGATCATAGCTCCGTAACCAAACTCATCAAGCCATAACCGATGAAGATGCCCGCCTTGTCTTCGGCGTTTAATTTTGACCTCCATCTTTAGGCACATGTACAAAAGCTTTGCAACAAAACACTTTCAAGTGGTCATAGGAAACATCCTTGCCATACCAAATCGTTTGGAACATCACTTTGCAAAGCAACCGCGGTGGGATAGATTAATAACATGTGCGGCGGTAACAATGCCTCACCCCAAAAGGAATTCGGCAACTTTGCTTCGTAAAGCAAACATCTAACTCTTTCCATCAAGGTCTCGTTCATCCTCTCTGCTAAACCATTAAGCCGAGGAGTCAGGAGGAGTCTTCGGTGTCCGATACCCCGTTGCTTGCGGTATTCGTCAAAACGGTCCACAATATTCTGCAGACGTTGTCGGTACGAATACACTTCAGCTTCTTTCCGCTTTCTCTTTCAACCGAGGCCCGAAACTGCTTAAAGACACCAACACTTGGTCTTTAGTCTTTAAGACGTAGACCCAAAGTTTCTTGAGCAATCATCAATAAAGGTAGCGAAGTAAAGTGTACCACCCAAAGTCCTTGTCTTCATTGGACCACATATCCCGAATGCACCAACTCAAGCAAATCATGTCTTTCTTGAAGGAGGATGAGACTTGAAAGAAACTCTATTTTGTTTTCCGGCCTGAGTGCTCACACTTTTCTAATTTAGCACTTTCGAAATTTGACAATAATTTCTTTTTGGCCAGAACATTTAGTCCTTTCTCGCTAATGTGGCTAAGCCTCTTATGCCATAACGTTGAAGAGCTATTGCTCTCAACTGCATTCACCATATCAACACAGGTAGAGGCCGTAGTCCAGTATAGACCACGACGTTTTTTCGCCACGAGCCACAATCATGGAACCTTTAGTGCTTCACTTTCCAAAGACCACGTTGCGCGCGCGTTATCCTCATCATCCAAAACACCAACGGAGATCAGGGTGCGGACGAACATCGGTGCGTGCTTTACGTTGTTTAAAACTAGTTTAGTTCAATACTAGTTTTCAAACAAATCGTTTCCAACACCACCTAGATACGGTCTCATTACCCGTACTCAAAGTTCCAAAAAAAGTCACCGAAGTATAGGATGAGAAAAATTCCTTCCGTGATGTCACACGAGATGCGGCGCCCATCATGACGCTCACCTTGATCGTCGCCAGCAATATTTCCGGACCGCATCAGGATGGTAACAAGATCTTCCGTAGTGACGGCGGCAACACGATTGCCCGTCTTTCTTTTCCTCCTTATCTCTATTCTCCTTTTTCAAAATCCGGCAGAACTTCTTTTGTGTGCCCTTTTTCCCGCAACGATAGCACTCAATATCTTTAAGTACGTTCGGATTTGCTTCTATGATGTTCTCTATTTTGAGAACCACGATTCTTGCCTCTCCCTGGTCAGTCGGTCACCAAGACATCGATGAGGAGGAACCTTGAGATTTTCTCTCATCTCTTCATTAAAAAGACTCTTGGCAAGATCCATAGAGATCACACCATCCGGAGCGAGAATTTGATAATGAAGTTCTAATAATTTCCCAAGAATCGGTAGGGAACCAAGTAGAAACAAAGCTTGAATTTCTTCATCAAAGTTAATGCCCATAGCGTATAATGGCGGTTCATGATCCTCGAAAATATTCGGATGATGTTGTCATTGCGGAACTATCGTGGTATTTAAACCCAAAGCATTTGCTTTATCAAAAACATCTTGTTGTTACTAGTTTTCCGAGCATACAAACTTTCAAGATGCCCCGGGTCCGAGCATGTGTCTCCCCCGAAATATGGTTCAACACGTTATCGTCAACCTTTGTCTAATAAAGCGCAAACCCGGTCGACAACAAATTCCTCTTCGTCGATTTATTATCGGGCTTTTTATTTGCAAAGACGTGTGATGAAAATTCTTGACATAGAGCAAATCTTCCATTTTGCCCTTCCAAATGGCATAATTTACGCCATTTAAAGTAACCATTCTACTAGTGTTGGCTTCCATCGTTTATCATAAATACAAATACTATTTTATTCGAAGACCAAAGTAATTCTTTTACGATGTGGAAGTTCGGACGTGCGTTGCAACCACAAAGCATACTGAACGAACCTTGGCTCGATACCACTTGATGGGAATAAAATAGACCGAAAAATAATATTCACGGTAGTGATAAACGCGGAACACTAACTTATGGTTAAATTAGCAAGAATAAAATGCAAGAATAATGACACCAAGGTTTTACGTGGAAACCTTTCCGAATAAGGGAAAAATCACGGCCAAGAGAGCGGTGATATCACTATAGTAAGGAATTTTACCTTTGTGTAGTAACGAGTATAAATACTCCAAGACACTACACCCACAAAAGAAAAACACTCTTTTGATTTTTCCCACCTTACTACAATATCACTCACACTCTATTTTTCTTCACGGACTTTTTTCTTACTATGGAATACCTCACTTTGCTCTCGCTCAGATGTATTGTCCGAGATTTTTTTGGTGTCTTCCAAATGAAGCTTAGAACTCATTATAAGCTTCGAAAACGCGTGAACGAGTAACCCGCGTGAACAAGACACCGCGTGAACGAACCGCGTGAACAGTTGCAAACGAAGAAACGCGTTTTATACGCGTGAACAGTACCACGCGTATTTACTATTCAACTCTGGTGGGCCCCACATGTCTGAGGGACCTACTCAACACTATCGCCATGCAACAGGAGAGCATATTTGAGAATAACTATTAACGTGTGGCATCATTGGTCCATTTTGTAAATTTCGGTGGCATATTCGAACTTTTTCCCTTTAGAATATAAGTCATGAAAAGGTGAATTTTATTGATAAATTTTTAGGAAATGGGTCAGATTTGCCCCTCTCACAAATAAGCTATATTTTCCCTTCATTATACTTTTTTGATATATTTGCCCTTGTCATCTAACTTTATGGCCATACTTACCCCTGTATTTTATTTTCGGGTCATATTTACCCTCAGTCCATTAAATCTCCTTGTCCCCACTTTTTTTTCCCTAAGTGGCGCAAACAGAATATTTTTATCTCAAATTAAATTAAAATAAACCCAATTCTTTTTGAGAGAGCTATTCGTGTATTGATATAGCACTTCTTAGAAGTAAACGGAAATGAACTTCCAAAAGGTTGCACAAAAAATTAGGGGAGTAGCAGCTAGAAGAGACACGTTTTGCTTATTGAACCCTTTTGCTTGGTGTACCATGCATTGTAATGTAAATAATGCAGTTATGTTTTTGGATTTTGTAAGCTCCTTGAATTTTGGATAGGAGAAAAAGGAATGTGTAGGAGCCCTGCAACTGCATCTCTGGTTGCTGAATAACGAAAAATTCAACTTTTGCCTGATAAAAAAATAGATAGAAGGGACATTCTGAAAAAAAAAAAAAAAAAAAAAAAAAAAAGAGGCACGGAGATTGAAGGAAAAGTCACTGAAAAAGAGAACATGTAACTAGCATGATCAATCAGTAGTAGTGATCTTGGTAACTCAGTTGGTTGGCTACCTGAACTTTCATCTTGTTGGTGAGAGTTCGAATCCCAACATTGTAATTCCCTTCTCATTTCCCCTTCCCCTACGTAATAAAAAAAAATTAAAAAAAATATGACCAACGAAAATAGGCTCAATGGTCAGTGACTCTTGCTTAACCCTCTTTGTGTCAATCTAAACGACATTCGGCAGACCCCAAATGAGAATTTCTCTGCCTCTGAACATAAAATGGGGTGTGGTGGAGAAGACAACTTGGGTCTTTGGGTATATTTTAAATTTAATTTGAGAAAAATATATTCCACGTATGCGCCACATTGGAAAATAAAGGTGAGGACAAGGATATTTTACGGACGGAAGAGGCTAAATATGGCCCGAAAATAAAGTACAGGGGAAAGTATGGGCCTAAGGTTGGATGTCAAGGGCGTACAAGGCCAAATCTGCCCCTTCTCCGTAATTTTTTTCTTGTATGGCATGTACATAGTCGCAAAACAATGATGTGTGTGATGACATGTCATTTTCCAATGCCACTGTAAATTTGGCACTCCAGTTAGAGGCAGAGTTAGTATTTTATTTGAAGCTTGTGTGTTAAGGATTCTAATCCTCTTAAGTTACTGGATTCTAAATGAATAATTAGTGATCTGTATTTTTTGGGGGACTAAAACAGAAGTGTAGTGACTTTATTATTACAAAAACAGTTTTGTGACCTTAGTGTTACAAAGAGTATGTTTAATAGTGACCATCGGTGACATTAACCTCTAAATTTTGTGATGACAGTAAATCAGAAAATAACACAGCATTCGATTCTATTTTAAGAAAAAAACTAAAAAGATGATTCTCTACCTTCTTTTAAGGTTGTTTTCTTTTTTAGGGAATTTATTTTCTGTATGATAGTTTTGTTTACTTGAAAAAAACAATAATGTATATGTGTAATACATGGATAAAAATATAAAAAGACAAAAACAGAACAACCCAAATTTGACTTGTGCACTGATTTGAAATGACAACCTTTTCTTTGATAAAATATGAACAGACGTAAAAATGGTTAAAGTGTGAATGAGAGAGAGCAGCCGAATTTGTAACATTTGGAGAAAACACACTTCCCTTTGGTCTAGATGATCAAGAAAGCAACTCTGAATTTCTCAATGAGCAAAGCTGCCCTGATGGGCTATGGCAGTGGACTATGTATTGGATTATCCATAGTTTATTGCATGATGCCAACTGGAAATCTGAAATGGCTTGCAAGAATCATTGAAGAACTGGAACACAAATTTATCAAGCAAAGGAGAAAGAAGCAACGAGGTTAAAGCAACGAGGTTAAAGGAACTACAGAAGAAGAAATAATTGCTTCTAGACAAGTTATAAGTTTTGATTTCAGAACTTCAGGTATATAAATTAAGCTCTGCACTGATCTTTTAGTTTATTGTAGCTATTAATATCTTAGTTTTTATACTTTTGCTGTAACAATAACTGATCAATGCCCTGTACTAAGCATACATTTATTTCCAATAACTTCAATAAGTAGAAGATTTGAAAAAGGATCAACCTCAGTTGATGTTTTAAGCTAATAAAGTTTAACTAAGATATTTGGATTACAGTGGTTACCGTTAAGTTATTCCATTGAGGAGCTGGTGTCGATGGAAGTGGAGAAAGGGAAGAAAAAATTATGATAATGAATGGAAACGAATGCAAGATGCTCAGAAGACCACAACAATAATCAACGATCCCAATAACGAGAGCTAGATATCTTTCAATTTTTTTTTTGTAACATTGTGATGTAAATGATGTTTAATCAGTTTTTGTACCTTTTGTATGCGTTTAAGCAATAGTATTACAGTTATTTCATTAAAGAAAAGATGTATTAA
>NC_081353.1:36871191-36877618 GCF_029784015.1 Lycium ferocissimum | reverse complement strand
GTGGTGGTTGTTAAAACCATCATCATATTTTGAGTTGATTATTTTGGTTTTACATTGATCAAAATTAACTAGTGCAGAGTACATTTATATGTATATATATATATATATATATATTGTAGTGATTCATCACAAGTCTTGCGAGTCAATGGCATATATATATAAATAAATATTTTTTAGCTTGTGAAATACGGCATGGAATTAGAACGACTGAGAAGTCAATCAGTCAATGTTGCACTTTCCATGCAAAAGTAAAGACTAACAATTCAAATGTGTTTGGCAATTACTAATTGGTCAAGTTTAAAGTTGTGGAAATCTTTCTACTTGTGGAAAAGTAACGTGCATGGAAAAAACAACCACTTTCATAGACAGTGTAAATATGAGGTCCGTTTAGGATTGATTAAAAATAGCTAATAAGTATTAAGTCCTGAAAAGCACTTTTAGGTGATATTTATAAAAGGAAAAGATCTAAATATGCCATTGAACTTTGAAAAATAGCCCAAGTATGTCATCCGTCAATAGTTGAGGTAAAAGATGCACAATTCTGCAAAGTCTTTTTTGAGTCTTTTCTTCTTACAGAAAAAGGACACGTGTTGGAAAGCTTCTGCCGTTAGTGTCTGGTTAAAGAAGCACGACACAATGATAATATATCATTGCAAGAAATACATTGAAACATTTGCGACATAAGAATTTTTTTTACTACATTTTAGTTGCTAACTTTTGGTAATTCAACAGAATTATATATGAAGAATGATGTCAGATTCTCAAGTAACGTGCTAAATAATAAAAATTTTAGCATGCACGTAGCATCATATTTCACAAAATTTTGCACAATAATAGTACTTGTTGTCCAAAATTACTTGTCACGATTCGCTTTCCAAGAGTGAATTTGACTTTCTTCGAAGCAAATTAGATTAGATTACTTTAATATTTTAAAATTAAAACTTAGATATTTAAAAACTATACATTAAGTAATATAAGTTACAATTCTTCTCATATCAGTATGATGAAAAATACATGTTGAAATGTATTTCAAAGTTTATATAGTTTAACTCTAAAAAATGGTACTCCCTCTGTCTCAATTTATATGACACACATCCTTTTTAGTTTGTTCAAAAAAGAATGTCACATTCTATATTTAGAGACAATTTAACAGTATCAAATGATTTAAAAGCACACAAATATCCCAGACTTATTTTAGACCAAAATATCAAAAGCACACAAATATCCAAGACTTATTTTGGACTAAAATATCAAAAATCGAATGGTGCCATACAAATTGAAACCGAGGAAGTATATGATAAGTATTTTTGGAACAGAAAAGTAACAAAGTATCAAAGAACTTGTTGGAAGAGAGCAGGCTAAAAATCAAAATATAACAATTATTTGAAGAGCGGATAGACTCTCAACAACCTGGATCCCTTTTGATCAATTTTTTGCCAGAAAGAAATTGTTTAAAAAAAAAAAAATCAATATATACCTTAATGTTTGTTCCGTTCTGCTAATAACTTGTAACCATGATGGCTGCTCATTAAAAGATGTATGTCTGATTGGGCGTCCTTTTTTCTGAAACCATACTACGCAATTGCTAAAAGTGGCGTCTTTTCGTTTGTTGATTGGTGCTAAGCGTGCTTCTTCGTTTTGCCCTTTTAATTAGTAGTGGGATTTTTAAGTTAATAGGGATATTTAGGTAATTTAACTTTCAAGTTAGGAAGTTCATGCTTTCAATATAATATAGACTAGTTTCTCGACACGTCTTACAAGTCATGTATCATACAATGTTATAAAATAATATAATATCATTAATCTTATTATTTACTAATTTAAACAAATACTGAAATTTAAAAAATTCAATGGACTGCCTTGTTTTGTGTTACTTGAGCTGAGAGCCTTTCAGAAACAACCTTTTTATCTCCACGAAGTAATGATAAGGTCTGTGTACACTTTACCCTCACCATAACCCAAATTTGTGGGACAGTGGGTTTGTTGTTGATATAAAATTCAATGGAAACAATAAGAATTACACCAGATATAGTAGTTGTTGAGCCTAAATAAATCAAACGGTAAACTAAACAAAGAAATTACACCATAAATCTAATCAACGAACGAAGACTAAAAAAATAAATGAATAAGAATTTAGAGCGTTGGCACAACACATAAATTCGGCTTGATTGTTTCCTTGTGTTCAAATATTTCAATAACACAGCTTACATGTGATTATAAGCAACGTCGTTTATGCCTACAAATGTTTCACGTCTTAAAGTTTTGCTTTGTTTTTAAGAAACCGCAGCCTTGTCATCTTTACTACCACACTAGTGAAATTGTCCGCGCTTTGCGCGGTCATATATAAAAGACACAAATAATTTACAAAATATTACATGTTATATGTTGTCTACGAAAGATTACGGATGGCCGTACTTTTATAAATGGAGCATGTTTATAAAGTTGATATGTATTCCTAATTAATTATCTTTTTATTTCTTAAAAATGCGAAGTTTGAAGTACATTTGTGTCCGAATAATATATATATATATATATATATATATATATATATATATATATATATATATATATATATATAATATTCTCTTTATCTAATATATATTTAATAAATGTGTATCTAAGTCAGCGTTTTTAAATATTTTTCGAGAGTTTCTCACATAAAAAAGAATATAAAATAAAAAATACAAAAGATTAAAAAAGTTACACTTACTCGGTTTTTTCTATAAATACCCAGACTTACAATTGACTCCACGGAGAAAAAAAACCGTTAGGAATTCACATGTGATCATCTTCTTTAGAAGAAGAACACAATATTTATTCTTGCAACTTACAACGATTTTAAAACAAATTAAACACACAGAAAGAGACTAAATACTATAATGTATGTGCATATCTTCGCCCGTGATTTCCACAACTCTCATCTCCATTCAAATACAATAACAATGTACTCCCTTTGTAGGAATTCAATCAACAAAAGAACATGCAACTCGATTTATTGCACACCCCATTCGCGCCACATGAAACAATATAATCAATGGCTATGTTATGCAATTCTACTCCTTTTTTATCATTGGACGAAAATTCATATAAAACCCGAACTTAAGAGACATCATAGAGGTACATAGGGAAAGAAAATAGAGAAAAAAATAAGACAATATACACATCATTACGAAGACCTTAATCATTAAAAGATAGAAGGGAAAAATATGGAATTAATACATAATTTAGGAAGCTCTTGTTGATATCCACTTAAGCCTCGTCACCATTCAAGAGCGTTCTTCTTCTTCAAGTAAGAAAAACATGAATATAATACTTGCGGTGAAAATTGAGGATAACTTTGGGTAGAGTCTCATGAAACAAAAAATATGAATTTATATAGGAGTAGATGGAGAAATACCATAAGGTATCTTAGACTTTTAAATTAAATTTTGGGGGTTAGGAATATGAAAACTTGAAAAGCATGAAATATAAATACTATTAAGAGCAGAAATTAATAGGTCAGTTATGGTCTTATGGAGGTAAAAATTTAAAGCAAATAAAGGGTGTAACACGGACAAATAAAGGAAGGAGGAAGATAATGCAAATCGTATTTACTACTGTAGTATACTACGTGGGCTCGTTTAAGAAAACGGATACGGTAAGCGCTTTATTAGGCAAATCAAATGGATCAGACTTTTTTCCTTTATTAATGCATTGTATTAAATAGAATGAAGGAGAAAAATATCAAAAAATGCAAAAAAAATGAGAAAAAAGATAAATACCAATGGAGGCCATAGAGAGGTGCCACATCACCTTGTCTATACCTAGCTTTATATTATATATAGATATAGATATATCAAGAATTTATCATCGAATGAAAATAGTACTTTGTAGAAGTTGTACCGAAACGATCAATCAATAAATGTCTTCCTTAGGATGGTGAATAGATTATTATCAATTTGATGGTACACACCTACAAAAAAAATAGTAACTATTTGTAATAGAAAAACTTAATAGTTACATTATTTATTGCTCAATATCGATACAACATATTTTTTAATTCACAATGTCATTCATAATGATAACTTTAAGTTAAAATAAAAGTAAATATAATTGTTTTCTTGTGATAAATAATGAAATACTATTTTAAAATATATAAATATACATGCACCAGTGCCTGCGCATACATATAACTATACGTTATGTGTAGGCTATTTTATTTATCTAATACATATTATATTGCATTTAATTTTGATTTGTTTCTTGGCAATTTTGTTATGTAATGATGTTAGAGTGCTGTTGTGGCTAAAATATAATATTAACGATAACAAATACCTTTGTTAGGTTTACCTGATTTTATGTGAATGTGTTTATCATAATTTTTCATGTTTAATTTTATTATATTTGATACGACATAATCTTCCATCTTTCAAATATTGTGTACAATTTGTTCTTGTCCTATACAAAAAAATTGACGTGATCAATTACAATAAAATCTAATTGATGAAGTTAAAAAGGACATAAGATTATAACTTTTAGTTACAACAATTAGCCTTTTGTTTAAATCAAGATATCCTATTTTATATATCATATATATAAATATATAAAAGCAGGCAAAGACCCGCTGATGTGGCACACCTCAAAAGCTGAGAAAGACATTTATCTTTTTTGTCATTTTTTCCCATTTTTACCTACTTTTCTATTTCTGCTTATGTATTTACCCACACCGAAAAGTCACTTCTTCAGTTTTCTTAATTACACCTCTTCTGTTCCCTACTATTTCTCCTATTATTTCTCCCATAGTTTACTAACAATTGTAACGGTAGCACCTTTTCAATTTTATTAATTTAACTTCCTCTCTTCCTACTATTTCTCCATCTATATATATAAAAGAGACATCGAAGTAGGTGATGTGACACTCTCTTAGCCAAAGATATACATATTTATCTTTTTCCTTAAATTTTCACCCTTTTTTCCTATTTAAAATTAAGAAATAAAAACTGAAAAATATGGAAACTCTTCAGAAAGGTTGTGTCCTATTTAGTGATAAATCTCTTCTCTAACCGTTGGCTTCTTCTTTTAAAACAACGTCAAACTCCAAGCACCGCATGGAAAAACCATTCTACTCTCCTAATCAATATACCATCACAAAAAAATTAGCAATAATTTTAAACTTTGACCATGCAAACGCACCAAAAATTTAAACTTTTGCCATGAAAACGCACCAAAAAATACAGATAACAATTGAAAATTAGAACTCTTTTACTATTCTTACACTCCGCCAAATCGCAATGGAGTTGAGACTCGGATTATCGGGCATAACTGATAAATTATCGTTTTCCCAATCCTCTAATATTTCATCATCCCTTTAGAGGCGTTGCATCTTCTTTAATAAGGTAAATATTTATTTTCCCCCAACTTTTATATCTAAATAGTGCATATATCAAAATAATTAAGTAGTTGTACAAAGTGGACAAAAGGGAAAGAAAAGGCAATAGAGTATTAAGGAGGATGATTGAGAAGGAGATTGAAAATAGAAAAAGATGAGAAAACGAGCATTAAAAGGAAAAAAATGAAAAAGGGATATATTTTAGGAAAATCAATACATAACATAATTCGGTGGACAAACTATGCAAATATTGGTGTTGCCACTTATTTCATTTTCTTTTTTATTTTTTGAATTATTTACTTTTGCTTCCATGCTTTTGTTATTTGAATAGTAAAAGTTTTTTTAAAAAAAAATATCTACTCTACTATCTTATGAAAGAATGAAAATAAATATCAAGAAAAATTACTTATTTATATATTAAATTACTATAAATATGTGCTAAACCCCATCAGACATATATATAAAAGTGAAAATTTTCTTCAAAAATTATTTCTTATACAAAATTTGATAGCGAAAAATGTAGTTCTTTATATTTGTGATTTCATTAATATAGTACAAAATTTTATATTTTATGTTTGAAAATTTCATCTAGACCAAATGTTTATAAAAATGTTATTTTGAAGTTTATTGATGTTTTTCACGCTGCACGTAAGCGCGGGTAATATTACTAGTTATTAATAGTAATAGTAGATACATATTTATGAAAGTGGTGAATCATTTTAACTAAACAGCTAATAAGATAGAATTAACTTGTTCCTATGGTTTGAATAGAAAATATGTGAAAACTAATAGGAATAAAAGCATTAGAAAACATGAAAGATATTGTAAATAGGAATAGTTAAGTGGTCTTTGATTAGTAGATCATTAGAAACTTTCTGACCAAAATTCATTCCTTAAAATTAAATGATAAGGCGAACTTCAGTTTTAGCCAATAAACCTTTCTTCCTTTTAGGTTCCCAATCAAAATTGATTATGATTAATGTTCCTTAAAACAAATTGCTTTCCAATTTGTCTTTATTATTGGAGATTTTGTATTTGAAAGTTTCATCTAGAGAATTC
>NC_081353.1:36856239-36871091 GCF_029784015.1 Lycium ferocissimum | reverse complement strand
ACTCTTTAAATCTAAATGACAAATAATATTTGCAGATACTATCAAACAATTTCAAGCCCTTGACCTTTTAACAAAGGTGATAAGAAAAATTAAGAATGGAAAAATTATTTTAGTTAGCAATACTTTGGTCATAAGCAATCTAATTTTGACGCGACAAAAATGTCAACTTCCTTTTCTAATGCTTTTATAGGTTTTAGTGTGTTGAAAGTTTTGACAAGAAAAGGTTCATTAAAGTAAACAAAAATTAAGGAAGGTCAAAGGCTTTTAGTGTACTAAAGAACAAGTGAAAAATTAGTGTTAGGGTGCACTTTCTATATTTTAAAATCAAACATGAAAATTAATTATTTAAAATAAATTAAAATTAAACTTCTCCACTGAAAAAATTCAACAAGCTACGGAACAGGCGACAATCATTTTTATCATAATTATTTTAACGAATTTAGTTTTAGTTCCTTAACTTTTTATTTAATTTTCATTTTGTTATATAAAAGTTTTAAATTGTTACAATTTTATTTTTGGAAATTAGCTTAAGTACACGATCAATTATTAGAAAAGAAAATCGTTTATTTTAGAATATAAAGGAAATAAATTTGCGAAGGATAATTTGACGTGTTTTGCATCTAATTGGAAAAATATATGCGGTCTATTTTCGCGCGGTTAAATTGACTAGTTACATATAAATAAAGGTAGTTGTACAAAAACAATTTCATCATGTCTCAAGATAGTTTATATCATTTTCATTGTCCGATTCTGAAAAAATATAAATTAACATCAAGTTCAAGAGAAAAAGAAGAAAAAGTTTAAGTCAAACAAGAAAATAGGAAACAATTGTCTGCCATGAAATCTCAAATATGATAGATTAGCAGGGAAAAACTAATAGGAGTAGGCAACATACCACTTCCCCAACTTCTAAAATAGTGGTGCAAGAATGAATGTGTCATTTTGCATCTTCTGTGCATCGTCATCGTCCCTGATCAATATGAGATATGTATTTGTTCTTTATCTTCATGTTTTAAATAAAGTATTTTCTAAGTAAAAGGTGTGATTTAAGTTACAATTGACAGAATAAGTAATGAGAGTTAAATCTCAAAATGACGGAAAAAGTCGAGTAAGTAATGACAGTTGAAACTCAAAAAGAAGGCAAAATCTTATCGATTTGTTCGATCTTGACACAAACTGGAGTCTATAGGCACTCTTTTTCCCCCCATAACTAAGGAATATATATATGAATGTAGGCAATCTACACAAACAACGAATTAACATGAAGCAGAAACAAAGCCGGAAGTGATGAAGAGAACCAATGAAAGAAGAAACGAAGAGGCAAAGTGAACACAACTGATCATCAAAAAATCAGTTTGGGTAAAAGGAAAGTAAAATAGTTAGCGTTATTATATACCGAAGGAAAATTAAGCACTGATGATTACCCAAAATATTATTACAGTACAATCCTGCAAATGGGAGATAGTATTTGAATCAAAGCCAAATAAAGTTACATCAATACTTATCTAAGTAAATACATTGCACTTCACAAAGCCAAGTCGTGCAAAATACAATATAATCTGAGATCTGGAAAGACGGAGAAAATTCTGAACAATTATTCTTGGCAGGTCAACCATACATGTTGTGTATAGTAGCAGATCCTAAAGCATGATAAACATGAAAGACCATCATTGAAGAGTAAACACGCACAATATTACTTTATGTTTCATGAAAGATGAGATAATGACATTATTCATTAACGCTTCTTTATCTAATAAGTATTATCTAATCCGTAAGTGTATTTCACAATTGAGTTACATTATAGAAATGTAATTTGTCCATTGTAAAATAGAGGTAAAACAGAGAAAAGTAAGAAATCGAGAAAAATACCAAAATCCTATATTTTTCCTCCTCCGACCACAGGCTTCTCTCCGGTGGTGTAGCTTTATTCAAGTAGAACACTTCAGCCCAAGTGTTTTATCCGGGAATTTTTTTACTGGATCTAAGTACAATCATTGTTAAGAATAACACACAAACATACCGATGAATGAAAATGGCTAAAAGTCGGCGTAAGATTAGATTTTGAAACAAAGAAAGGACTGAAATTGATAGAAGGAGGAGAAACAGAGCTGAAGCCCAAGGGCACGACACTAACCAAACAAATTTGAAAGGAAGAAAGAGATATTTACCTTGGTGAATAGAGGCGAATATTGAATACCGTATTGTCCTTAATCAATGACGTTTTAAAAATGTTTTTAATTAGGGAAAAATTATGTAAAAAGAGATAACTGCAAATCCTGTGAATCTATGATGCCACGTCAACGGGCCCTTTGTATATGATAAGATAAGCTATAAAGAAATAATTATTTAATTTCTGAACTTGTAATTCAATCTTTATGTAATTAAGCTATTACTATTAATTAGATGATTTATTACATTTTGATTTACTGCAGGGGCAAATTAGTAATCCAACTTTAAAGATGGGATCTTGACACCCAATGAAGATGAGTTCTTGGACATGTCCCAATTCAATTAAAATAGATTTTTTAAACAATATAGATGGATACATTAAAACATGAAAAAGAGTAATTGAAAATTCGAAGAAAGAAAATACAAAGCTGAATTTGATGAACAATGATGTTTAATGAGATAAGTTTTGACGTAATTAAGTGCAACATATGATATGTGTGTACCTAACCAAATACTTGCTTATAGATGACATCCTTGGTGCATGTTCCACTTCGACGTTTTACTTGCTCAATTGTGACTATGACTCCTATTGATGAACATTATATTTATATTTTCAGTATGACTACATCTCAAATCTTCTTGTTGTTTCATCATGGCTTAAAACACTATTCAAATTTAGATGATTAATATAGCAAATAATTTAACAATAAAGAAGAGATTTTGGACAAGGCAAGGGAGGAGTATAGCATGTTCTATTAAAATTATCTCATTACAAACATACTCAAACCATATTACTTGCTGAGTCCTTTCTTTAGTTCGATCTTCTTTTTGATCTTCTTTTTCTTTTTAAGTTTTTCTTGACTAATATATTCTATATTTGATTAATTACGGTGCAATTCATGGAACTGAAATTAATAGAAAAGGAATTATCCATCACCAATAAATTTAAACAAAATCATACAATGTGCTCAGTATACTTCCCATACACAATATGCAAAAATTTAAAGTCCAAAACATGTTATAGCCGCAAAGTAGAAAGTCACGTTATTGATTCATAGATAATATTCATTGTTGCAAAGTTCTTTCTATGTAGGTAAACCTTAAATTTACAATCATTATTGTTAACACAAAATTTTCAGTCAAGTTTATTATTTTATTTTTACTATTTATGATGAAACAATTCATGCCAAATCTTTTTTGACTACTTTTTTATAGGCTTTTGAAATTTTAAAAAATGGTACTTGATAAATGAGGGGAAAAAAAGTTTGCTAGCTCAAAAACTGTGCAACCTAAACATTTCCATCAAAAAAGAAAAATAGAAGGGAAAAAAAGAAGATAGGTAAATCTAAAATGAAAATAGCAATTGCTGAAAGATTAAAACTCAAAGGGAAGAATTTTTTTATCATTATTAAATCAGAAATAAAGACCAACTGCGTTCATCACATCTTCCATACACAAAATGCAAAAATTAAAAGTCCAAAAATTGACATAACTCAAAATGAAATTTGTATATGAAGAGATAAAATACAACAAATCATGAAAATTTTCATTATGTTATTGAAGTATAAATAATCGGGAAAACTAATTAGTTTTATCTTTGTTCAAAAGATGCGGGACCTAAACATTCCCGCCACCAAACAAGGGAAAATGGAGAATAAAGAAGGACAATAATCCTAAAACACAAATAAAAATACGAAAGAAGGGAAAGCTTACCGATTCTCTGAAATCCAATAATTCGATGATAAAGGGTGTAATATTTTCGCCCATATATAATTGGTACATCAAATTTCAATCTTCATCTCCAGCTTTACACTATCATAAAAAAAAAATAACATCATTCAGTTTGAATATCGAAAAAGTAAACAATATAATGAAGCTAAAAAGTACTCTAAAACTCAATTGCAAAGAAAAAATGAGAACCATAATATTTTCACAAAATAAACTCACTTTTCCCAACAATACCTAATGACTAACAACAACGTTAATATATACATTAAAATGTGGCTATTAAGTTCTCTTAGGCAAGAATTGATTGTCAATTAAATGGTAATTACTAATGTGGCCATTGAATTGTTTTGGTAAAAAAACAGATGTTAATGCAAGAGTAATGCCTCTAGACTTCTCTTTTTCATTTAAAAGTAATGACTCTTGGCTTCTTTTTAACCGATTGGATATTGTACAACACAATACAATTTAAGAGTCCTGATTGACTCTTTGACTTATCCGTGATATGATTATTAACCAAGAGAAACTTGGCTGGATAGCAATTAACAGTCTTTAAAGGAATTAATACCCGTTCAATTTTATTATTTCGGCTGGACATAAATTGCACATTTACAACCGAGAAGAAGCTTAGAGGACCAAACCAATAAAAATTGGAACGGGAAATAGTTGTCTAAAATGCCATCAAGAAAATATGGATATGTATAGCCTATAAGGCACAATACATAAACAGACACTTAAACTTGGCCTCAGCTGACAAGTATGCCTTCCAACTTTGGGTGTGCACAAGTAGGCACCTCAAATTGTATAAAGTTGAACACATTAACACAATTGATGACATGGCACTGACGTGGCACATAAATTTTGGAGGGCCACGTCAATGTCATGTCAGCATTTGTGTTTACGTGTTCAACTTTATACAAGCTGAGGTGCCTACTTGTACACACCCAAAGTTGAAGGGCATACTTGCTAGCTGAGGCCAAGTTTAAGGGCTTGTTTATGTGTTATGCCTATTAATTAATGGGAGATGAATCAATTCATCCATCATTTATCTGGTTCAATGCATTTGATTTTATTAATGAAAGTTTTTTTCTTAAGAATAGAATTCACTCAACTTTTAATATAATATCACTATTTAATAGGTACTATATAAGATGTTTTATGTTTTATTACATTTTAATTAGAGCAGGGGCAAAATTGTAATCTAACTTTAAAGATAGAAGCTTCTCACTTTTAGACTTTTAGTATAATATGATACGATGATAGTGAATTTTATATATTATAGCCCCAGACCTCCCAATCTTCATCTTATCATCCTTGATCACTGAAAGGCTAAAAAGTGTAGCGGCAGAGTTTTCTTTAGCCTCAGAACTCCCCGTGTGGAGGACATGAATCAAAGTTTCGATTGCATCAGCATTTGCAATCAAACACTTGTTGATGTCATTAATTGATAAGCTGAGTAGTGCGGTAACTGCATTTTCCTGTACTTTCATGTCTTCTGAATGAAGTAACTAAGTTAACCAACAAGTTTGCAATTACATATATCGTGTTTCCAATCAACAGGCTCTTCGACTTCAATATAATAAGCTTCAAATGATAGTTTATGGAAAGAAATATGGCTTTGGTGGTGCCTAAATTCAGCCCATACATAGCATCTTTAGTATCAGATGTTGATGAAAATATTTTTGCACTTCTATGTGAGGATTTTCTATTTATTTTTCAATCAATAATGCATAATGCAGTATTAATCATCATCCGCTGGAATATTAATCACAGATAAGCTATGATCATCAGATACACTAACAGGAGAGGGAAAATTATGGTCCAGATCTCACATAAAAACTCTAGTCTAGTCACTTGTGACCAAACTCGTTATTTTTCCTTGTTATTGCTCTTTCCTCTATTGCACGATAAATGTCTTCCTTTGCCAATTCAGCACTTTTCAATGCTCTCTCTTTAAACTACTGCAACACCTGAGCATACGTTGAAGAAGCAGCGAGAAATCCAAGGACATCCAACATTGCCTTCATTTCTTTCTCGAGCTCAAATAGGGACAACATATATCGCATTCTTCAGCTTGTTCAAAGATTTATTCATAATTAAGTCCCTCTTAGATTCTTTGAAGTGAGTATTATTGGTCTATCAAGCACTGTGTTAATTTGTAAGTTATATTTACAGCAAGTAGCTAGGAATCCAAGAAATGCATACACTTCACTCAATACACACAACATTCATTGCACACAACATTCATTGAATCTTACATAAACTTGATATATCATCAAAATTCATGATATTACATTTTCCCAAGTTAATAAAAGGAAGTAAAAAAAGCTTACATATAAAACTAAAACTCAAATCTAGCATCATAAGCTGCAACATCTGTTATTGCATCTCCAATGAGTATTCCACCAAATGCTCCTCCAAACACCTGCATGTTCGAAGTTGATTATTTACAGTCTGATTTTTATCTTTACACATAGACAGTTAAGTCTTTTTATTTTACACTAAATAATACGTAAAATTATAGTCGGACTTTTATCTTACAGAAAGAAAGTTAAGTCTAACGTTTATTTTACACTAAAATTAAATTATGTGTTGGTTTGCACAAACACTAGTTCCAACTAATTTTGAATATATTTGAATTTTTTTTACATAATTCCTCCTCAGTCGCATATTATATTTAAACTTTTACTAGCTTAAAACATATTTTGAAAAAGCTAATCCATTTTAATTGCTTCTATTGAAAGAAACAATATGGTTTGTAGAGCATTTGATTAGTTGCTGATATAAATAATATGAAAACTGAGAACATATAGTGGTGATAAACTGAAGATCAAACAAGAACTTAATTGTATACCTGAATGTTTAACTCTTCTAGATGCGATTATTTCTTCTTCTGTAGTGCCTTTGACTTTGCTGCTTCTTTCTCTGTCGCATAATAATTTTGTCTTCCAACTCTTCAATGATTCTTGCAAGCCATTTTAGATTTCCAGTCGAAATCATGAAATATACTATGGATAATCCAATACATAGTCCACTTCCATAACCCATAAGAGCAGCTTTCCAAAATTCATTGAGAAATTCAGAAGTGCTTTCTTCATTATCTACCGCATAATCGGTATAATTTGTCTCTGGTATCAAAATACTTCCACAACCTTTTGAAATAGGGAATCCATGTAATCCATCATTACAATCATATGAATTGTTCTCAAATGTAGCAAATTGACGTCCTTGAGGGATGCATACTTGGAGATGATTGTGAGAGAGACTTAAGAATGCAAGAGACGTAAGAGTAGCTAGTTGTTGTGGTATCTCTCCCGAAAGCTGGTTAAATGAAAGATCCAATGATTCGACTACAAATAAACTTCCAAGTGATGGTGGTATATGACCTTGCAATACATTATGAGACAAATTCAGCACCCGAAGCGCAAAAGATCTCCCATAATACTTGGAATTTGTCCTTCAAATCTGTTGCTTGAAAGATCAATAGCAGTGTAAACAGTCAAAATTCCAATAAGTTCAAGCTCCAGTCCCTTGGTTGCAATTGTCAAAGGATCGCGATAATGTCCTGCTCCAACATTTATAGTAAGATATGTTGGTGCCTTCATTGTTTGATCAATTTTCCCCATGGCTTTCAAATGTTGAAACAAACTCATTGGTAAGTTTCCTGTGAAGGCATTGTAAGAGAGATCAAGGATTCGAAGCTCATAAGACATAGTTTCATTCCCTGAAGTTCTAATGGGGCCATGCAATTTATTCGATCTCGAGCTTAAAATTTGCAGCTTTGGAAGAGTTTTCAACCATATCGGGAATGTGTCAACGAGGTAATTATCTCCTAAATTAAGAACTTGCAACTCTTTGCAGTTGGCCAAAGATACAGAGATTTTCCCCTCTAGTTCATTCTCTTGGAAGTTGATGCTTTTGAGAGTTGGAAGAGTTCCGGAAAGATTGTTGTGGTGTATATCCAAAACCTCAAGATGAGCATTCGTGTTGCCAAAGCATTGTAGAACTGCTCCCTTAAGATTGTTTCTACCCAAATCTAAAATCCGTAGTGATGTTAAATTGCAAATAGATGAAGGAATATCTCCACTGAGATTATTCATTGACATCGCCAAAACTTGGAGGCCATTGATATTACCCAAACATTGTGTAGTTTTTCCCTTAAAGTTGTTGTTCGTGAGATACAACTGTTCTAGTGATGTCAAATTGCACATAGATGAAGGAATTTCCTTGGTGAGACTGTTATTATGGAGAGATAGACCTTGCATATTTCTCAAATTTCCAAAGGAAGCAGAAATGGATCCGGAAAGGTCATTGCTAGAAAGATCCAAAATAGACAAGCTGTTCAAATTACCCAACGAAGCAAGAATGTAGCCACTAAGAGAGTTAATACCCAAAGTTAGCGCAGTAAGAGACCTTAGGTTACCTATTTCTTCAGGAATGGAGCCAGAAAGTTGATTATTGAAAAGATACAAAAAAGACAAGCTGTTCAAATTTCCCAAGGAAGGAGGAATAGAACCACTAAGAGAGTTAGTACTCAGATCTAGATCAGTAAGAGACCTTAGGTAACCTAATTCTTTAGGAATGGAGCCAAAAAGCTGATTCTTGTAAAGATACAAAAGCGACAAGTTGTTCAAATTCCCTAATGAAGCAGGAATAGAACCAGTAAGAAAGTTAGCACCCAAAGATAGCTTAGTAACAGACCTTAAATAACCTATTTCTTTAGGAATGGAGCCAGAAAGGTGATTTCCATATAGATCCAAAATAGACAAGTTGTTCAAATTCCCCAATGAAGCAGGAATAGAACCATTAAGAGAGTTATTCCACAAATCTAGCTCTCTAAGAGACCTTAGGTAACCTATTTCTTCAGGAATGGAGCCAGAAAGCTTATTTTCATAAAGTAACAGAAAAGACAAGTTGGTCAAGTTCCCCAATGAAATAGGAATAGAACCACTAGGAAAGTTAGTACCCAAAGATAGCTTAGTAAGAGACCTTAGGTAACCTATTTCTCTTGGAATGGTACCACTTAAATAGTTGTCAAATAGGCGGAGGGTTTGAAGCTTGGCTAGTGAGAATATTTGTGGTGGGATTGTGCCTGAAATTTGATTGATCCAAAAAGACTAGCGAGATTACCAATTTTTGTTCAGATATTGTTCCTGCTAAGATCAACATACTCAAGACACCTTAGGTAACCTATTTCTCTTGGAATGGTACCACTTAAAAAGTTGTTATTCCACAATATCGGGATTGTGCCTGAAATTTGATTGATACGCAAGTCAAGATAGACAAGATTAGTGAGATAACCAATTTTTGGTAGGATGGTGTCAGAGATATTGTTCCTGCTAAGATCAACATATTCAAGAAAAGGGAGAGATGAAAATGGAAAATCATAGAGTGTACAAATGACACTAGCATTTGTAATATTCAACTTGTTTATACTACCATTAAAGCATATAACTCCGTACCAGTCTTTGCATGCATTAGAACTTTGTCTCCATAAAGCCAATAAGGAATTATTCTGGTTATTGAAAGTTGCTTTCCATTTCGGGAGAGTTGTTGTACCCCAAGATAGACATAAAAGGGTGAAAAACTAAAACAAAGAAAAGAGACCATGTACCAGAAAAGGATATTCACGACTTCTTGCATGTTCTCATTCAATTGGAACTCGCTTGCTATCCTCCTCCAACGGATTTTATGTTAAACACTTAAGGAATTCCCCCGAATGTCATTGTCCAACCAATGGCACGCCTATATTCACGCAATACCTCCAAAAGTCGCTCAACCGCTCCTCGATCCGTAGAGCCGAAACAATCACCGGCAATGTATTGTTCGGACTAAGAACTCGTACTTCAAGTGTGATGATCGATAAGCTCAACTTCGTGGTTTAATGATGTCAGAGGAGTTGTTCTATTTTTGATCAAGATTCGCTTCTTTGGGTGGTAAGAATATGAACCCAACCCAACAAGATAGACAAGATTACAAGTGAGATCATCAACAACATCAAAAGAATCCATAAGCACTTGGTAACTTCATCCCTTGCTTGCTTGAAAAGTAACTTCCTCATCATTTACTCAGAACTTGATTTCATTCTTCTCCGAAACTATCAGAGCTCTACCCGTAGCAAGGAAACATACAAGAATCAAGCAACATGAATTTACCAACCCACACAAGAACATCATAGGTAGATCTATCGGCCATTCTCGTAGTAATGGCATACCATCAAATTAAAGCCCCATTATTGTCAAAATCATAGGGCAAGGAATGGGAATGGGATCGCCTTCTTCTCCGAACAATAGTTGTTGAAATGATGGAAGCTGTGAGTCAAACCCACTAGCATGTTGCACCAGTCAATGTCCTTCAAATATTTAGCAAAACACGGGATTCCAAGAAGGGAAAATTCAGAGATAATTGCTTCAGCTAATCATGAAATTTTTCGGACTTAGCATCTTCCTTCTTCTTCACCAACCTCTGAGGAAAATGAGGTTTAGATTTCACCGGAGAGCCCTTTCAGACTTGCTTGATTCCGGTCAATCTCCTTCAAAATCTCCGGAATATCAAAGCGTTCTTGTCGTAGGATTCTCATCAACAATAGTTGGTGCTTGAGAATGCAGATCATTTTCATCAATCGGCTCGAGCTCAATAACCTTATTTTCAACATATTTAAGCAAACACCCGGTCTACACCGCCTCCCCATTCTTTGAGAATAGTGTCAGATGAAGGGGTCTTTCACTCTCAGAAATATCACGCATCGTGACTCGAGCTCATAGCTACTATATGGGAACCCACTGTCTTTGCTAGCCCAGATAATGCTCATTTAGACTTAGATTGATTTGCCATAACCTTCTCAAGAATTGCTTCATCCCTCGAACTACCTTGCATTTGGTATATAATATTCAACTTGTTTATCCTTGGTTCGTACCACTATAATTATTATTGTAGCTGAGTTGTTGTTGTTATATAAGCACCTTGACCCCGCCGAGGTCTCCTTTTCATGCATTAGAACCCCCCTTGAGAATTATTCACATAGTTTGACCCCCTCGGAGGTCCCCAATAAGGAATTATTCCGCAAACATTTACCTTCTTGCTTATCATCAAATGGTTAGCAAGGAAATAGAGTCGGCCAATGTTTGCTAGGTATCTTGATTCTCCTTCACCATATTCTAGATCATGACAACAGCATTGTTTGAGTGCCAAGCCCGATTGTGAAGTCAAGTTTGTTGGTCACTATGCGGTAAGACTTATTTATAAAACAACCAAACCGCAGCAATTGGTGAAAACTCGATAGAACTTCCCATTAAACGGAAAACCATGATTTGAAATTTTCTGCAAATACTCCTTAAATCTCTCCCAAGCTACATATAATTGTTTGTGCTTAAATTCATAGATCTTGATATTCATGAGGGTGCCATTTCTTGAGAAAGCATACCATCTCTCCCCATTCTAATAGAATTCCAAGGCAACTTCTCGAAACAAGATTAATTATTAAATCATCTTGTGAAATGTTGTTTTGGATGTGCAAATGACGTGAGGGTCAAGTTCGAAAGTAGCCCTCAAGTAACAGCTGGTATAGAGAGGAGTCAATTTTGATGCTTGCGGCTATTGAACAACGGAAGAATGTCCTCCTCCGAAATAAGATCAGTTGAAAATATTCTCATCATCGATTCATTTGCTCGATTATTCCTGGGTTACCCCGGATGTTGGTTTTGTCATTCGATTCGATTCATGTTCACTTGGTTTACAAGAAATAGCAAACAAGGTGTGATTGAAACGTGCACAAGTTTTTATTATTAAAGCTCATTTAAGTGACGATTTTGAAAGGATTGTTTATTTATAGAGTCTTTGTCTCCAAGTAATCTTATGAAAATCCGAGACTTTTATTATTTGATCCTGGGAAAAATTATTCGCTTTATCGGCTTATACTTATTATGGATATATTTGCATCCGAGCCTTGATTTGCTCGGACTTTTATTTTGAACGACAACGGATGCGTAACACATTCCGGATCTTTTGAATAAATTCGCATTCTTACTCGAAACAAGATTAATTATTCGCGTAACCGAATCCTTGAGTTATTAAAAAAATTTGTTTTTAATCGAAACAAACATCACTCGTTAAAAGCAATTCTTTATCTCTTCCGAGACCTTATTATTAATTTTCAACGGGTTTTGAATTTGAAATACAATTTTTTTTTCCACTCTTTTCCTTTCCTTTGATCGAGATTTGTCTCGCTCTCATCTCACAATTAAATACTAAATTAAGACGGGCCCTACATATTGGTCTGGGCCGAACAATTCTTATGGATGATCCGACATTTGTAACCCCGACTCAAAGTAATAAATCAATTAAAATCCATATATGAGTAAAACGAAGAAAGAAAAATGAAAGCATGCAAACCATGACACATAAAAAGAAGCTGTTGATAAAACATTTATAGAAAGAATGTGAATTTAGCATGACAATAGCCTAATCAAGTTTAAATTGTCCCTTTTTAGAATTTGAAACCAAATAAAAATCCATTACGTGACCCCATGTTAGTGATCCTTTCAATCACCCTTTAAGTGACTAAACCCACCAATGACGTCTTATAATTTTTTTGCTAAACAGTACTTGACAACAAACGAATTGAATATATATATGCTCTCCCACATAGAATTAATCCCACTCTAATTTACTACTACATTTCACTTATGAACTCAACAGAAAAAAGGCTCGATTCTTTTCTTTTATAGCACTTCTTCTACCTTACAGCTACTTATCGTCATTTCAAGAATTTTTACCATACCCCTTTTTACTTTACTTTTGTAACTATTCAAAAGAATTCTAATTTCACTAACGGTGTAATGTTTTGATCAATGAAGACTTGAACACAGTAAAACTTGTCTCTTCCCAGAAAAGAATATGAATAACGCTACCCTATTTATGGAAGCAAAATCATTTTTCATTAACTCTTTTCCTTCAAAAATTTTCTTCTTTGAGTTTTTGAAAGAAAGATGATATGTAGGGGTCTCACCCACTACTGAACCAATTTCATTTCCAACTTAACAGAGCTGAATCCGCTGGTTATTACCAAATTTTAAACGGAAATAAGATCACCACTATATTATAGCATGAAATAATACTAATCATCACATCATTTAATTTCTAAACAAGATCATATGGCCATACAAGTTCATAAATAAAGCAGAAAAGGGATCTTTAAGGCAGAAATTACTTTCATATTGATGAAAGAAGAATAAATCGGCGAGTAAACTGAGAGAAACTTACAAGTTAAGGGTGAAAGCGAAAATCTAAAATGGAACCAAAACCTTCACCGGAGCTTCGTCGAAGATCTCACCGGACCTCGACCTCAAACGAAATTGAACCCAAACAAGACGTAGATTTTAAAAGGGAGAGTTTTTTTTTTTTTTTTTTTTTTTTTTTTTTTTATAATTATTATATGGTGTTTTGAGTAGTGATTAACTGGAAGATGAAGCTGATGTTTTCATGTGGCTTAAAAAAAAAGCTTGGTCGATGCCCTTTTTTTTTTTTTTTTTTTTTTTTTTTTTGGTGTTAAAACTAGAGACGTTTTCTCTGTGAGGAAAGAGAAAGTTGCGGCTGATTTTGTGTGTGATCTCTTTACGTTTGGACATAATTTTTATATATATTGTGCAAGATAATGAAAAAAGTTTTGGGTAATGGCGCTTGAAAAAAAGGCAGATTTTCTCGGCTTTTTTTTTTTTTTTTTTAATGGAAAAAAGCATTTTTTATTGTTTTGTTGTTATTTTTAAGAAAAAAATACATAAAAGGGTGCATGTGATATGCGTGTGTAGATGCAGTATTAAAATTGAGTGGTGAAATGACATATAATTAACAAGTGAGAATATAAAATATACTACGACTAAATTAAAATAGCAAGATTAAAATATGTACTTACTCTATATTTATTTATTAAAACTTTTAACTTGGAAATTAAACTAAAAATAGATAACACATTTTCGGACATTTTTTCTTTTTGTACTAATAAAAATAAAACGAAACTAAACATATATCCTAAACTGTGACTCTATTTTTTGTGATTTTTGAATATTTAAATAAGACCTACTAAACAAAAAATAAAACCAAATAAAATGTCCAAACCATATTTAAAGGAAAATTTAGATACTAGAAGGTGAAACACCCCGGGTAGGGTAAAAATCACGTGTCTACAGTGATGGAATAAGCAAAAAACTTCAATCAAAGCAAACACTATTTAGTAATTTCAAAACCGTATTCTCGGCAAGAACGGCGCTTTCAAAATTTGATACGCTCAAATTACACCTTTAATTAGTGTAAAAGCGGACGATGTCAAATATAGTAACCCAACTAGGTTGGGGTCGAATCCCACAGGGAATATGGTATGAAAAGGTTACTAAATTTGTTGAATGCTTAATTTAATTCTAATGTCTTAATCCGATGATTGTTGTAAAAGTAGGTTGTTTATGACTAATAGCTAACTAATTGCTCTGGATTGTAATTTATGGTAAAAGAAACCAAGGTTGTGTCCCCTTTAGATAAGGTGTATGGTCATGGGTATTGATCTTGATATACTTCCAATGGATCATTATATGAATGCACTTAACTTCTATAGGAACCTCTATTATTTCTCAATAAATAAAGATTATCTCTTTCTATGATTTTCCCAAATATAGGAAATTAAACATGAAGAACGGTTAATTATGCCAAGTAAATTCTTCTTATTCCTAAGTGAATTGATTAAACAAAGTTTAAAGCTTTGAGTTCTTGTTATTTATTCTTACCAACCCTAATTGTCTTCCCAAACAAATCAAGATTTATGACATTAATCAATGTTTGCAACCATTAATTATGAATGAAGAATGAAGAATAAATAAACCCTAATAATCCATTATGTGTATATCAATCACAAAACCCAATCACAAAACACCCATCATTGGGGTCACAACCCTAGTAAGGGAATTTAGATA
>NC_081353.1:36842122-36856139 GCF_029784015.1 Lycium ferocissimum | reverse complement strand
TGCTAAAACACGAGTTAGACACGGAGCGGCAGTTGAAAGAGAAGTGGGGGGAATTTTTTAAAAATAAGCCCCCACACAAAAATGAACAATTTTATATTAAAAAAGTAAAGACAATTTTATATTCGATTTAAGTTATATTCACAGTATATAGAGGAGACTCATGAAATTCAAGTAAGAGGATTAAAAAAAACAAATGTTCGGATGCCAAAGAGAGTCAATAACTTATACTATATATGTAAAAAAAAACTATTTTTACCCTATCTATATAGTATAATTTTTGAATGAAGAATTGATTGACATCGCATCTCTCTCTCCATCCACACTGAGCGTAACAATTTACATTATCAAGTTTATTAACAGGTTGTATTAGGTTAGTTTTTATTTTCCAGGTTAAATAATGAATCAAATCGTTAAACAAACATTGTTTGCAAGGTATTTTAGGTTAAAGTTGAAATGATAAAATACTTTTACTAATTTTTATGGCCTACTTTACGTAATTACGGGTGGGGGTGCACATTGTTTGTACTTAGAAATAAGGCTGCACGTATTACTTTTAGCTCATATATGTATGCACATACATATTTGTGGGTGAAAAATTAAACTTAAAAAAAAAAAAGTTTGGAAATTAAATTTTGGAAAACAAGGATGCCGTTGGATTAGTCTCTAATAATTATATGTATATATTTTAGGTTTAAAAAGAAAAAAATAATTAAAAGGCTCCTGGTCAGTGTTGTGATCCCTGTTAAAAGATCGGAAATTTCTAGTTAGATTTGCTTGAGTTGTTGGAGCAGTTGAAAGTCTCAATCCAATTACGTAGATAAGTATTTTTAGGCTGCTTTTTTAAGCTAAATTAAAGCTACTACTGATGTTATGAATACACGTATAATGTTATTTTGTTATTAACCTTTGAAAGGTATTTGTGGTAATTTTATAAAAATATACTTTTGATTTTAGCTTCTAAGGAAAAAACAATATGTTTTTATTTAAGCGAAATATAATGTTCTAAAAATAAGCATGATTTTTTCTTTTTATTTAAGGAGAATTTTCTGCAATTTCTTGAATCCAAAATGGATAGGGAGCTTCTCTACTCTAATTTTTATTAAAATAATTATTAAATAAACAATTTAGGAAAAAAGAAAACCAACGTTATTAAATAATTTACTAATAACTCAACATTGAAGTTATCTTAGTGGAAGAGAAACAAGAATGATTCACGTCTACTATGTTTCTAACAGAAAGTTCCAAATAATATTCGCCATTTTTATCAATTGCATATATCCTATACCCAGACAAGGACCGTCCTCGTCAATTACTTCAAAAGACTTAACGCGTAGGCAAATTTAAGATTTTGAATTCAATGAGTTTAAGATATTAAATTTTATAAAAATATGTTAAAACTTAATGTCTACACTATTTTAAGTTTTTCCATATATGTATAAAGAGATGATGGTCCAGTTGAATCTACTCCTAATATATTCTCTAGATTCAAAACTAGTTGTACGATTTACTCTTTCGAAAATAGCTTGAATTTCTTTTAAAAAAGGAGAAAGAAAAGGACGCTTAATTAGAAATGGAGAGGTGAGGTGAACCTCACCGTTCCATGTTAAAAAGAAAATATAGGAAATACAAGTGGCTTCGACAAACACTAAGAGTAATTATATTTAGTATGATAGTTTAACTTAATTATTTTTCATACCTAACATTTGTATGTTAATGACAATTATTAAACTATAAAGGTAAAATACGACAAAAGAGGAATGTATCCCCAATTTAGCCATTCTCTCACATACGGTCTCTCTCTCTCTCTCTCTCCCTTTCTCTCCTCCGTTTCCACTCTCTCTCACTCCTAGCAAGAAATCGTCTCGGAACCCGGCAGTATTTCGCCAACCGCCGACACTAGAGACTCGTATCCGAGCAAAAATACACTTAGATCGACCACCACCATCAACTCCTCCCCTGCTTTCAATTCGGCGCCATCGGATATGAAAGACGAAGAGAAAGACAAGTAGTGGTAGTGGTGTTGTTGTGGCGGATGGCGGTAGAGATACATCGAGATAAGAGGAAGAGGACGAGCGTTGTTGGTGGTGGTGGTGGGAGTGACGGTGGCTCAGATCTGCCCGACGCCTCCACCTCTCCCCGGCTTCACGCCGCGGTGGTGGGAGGACGGGGTGCCGGAAATACGCTTATTGTCCGTATCCGACCGAAAAATACACTTTATTGTCCCGGATCCGATCGAAAAATACACTTATTCGCTTGTATTTCGAAGGAGATTTTTTTTGTATATAAATGAATACGATGTGAATTTGAAGTGTATTTTATGTCTTGTATCTCAAATTCGAGTGTGTTTTATTTCTTTGGGGTGTATTTTATTTAACTTTGTTAAAGATTTGGGTGTATTCGTTAAATTTTTTTAGTCCAAAGTTCGGTGTCTGGGGTGTATTTTATTTTTTGTATTCATTATTTGAGTGTATTCATAAATTTTTTAGTGTAAACTTCAGTGTTTCTTTATGTATTTTTTGCTTGTATTTTGAAGGATTTTTTTTTTTGTATACAACCGATTTTAAATATAATAAAGTGAATACAGTGTAAAAGTAGCTACAAATAAATACAGTTGAGTTGAATACATTTGACTTGAATACAGTTAAGTTGAATATATTTGACTTGAATACAGCTTAGTTGAATACATCAAAATGCGACTTGAATTTGAATACACCAAATACAATCTACCGTAGCGCGTGAATATAGTCTACCGTAGGTTAATGGAAATGTTAACTTAGCAAAATATAACTATGCCTAAAAAAGCCCCTTAAAGTGTAGTTATTTATGTAAGTTGCCCAAAAATATAACATATATATAGGAGTGAAAATTCTTTTCATTCCCTTAATTTTTTTCCTTCAAATATTATGTACTAGTTGACAATGGGAAAAAATACCATCATTTGCGTTCTTGTTATTTTTTCTTCCCATAAGTATAGGGAAAAGGGCGCACTTTACCCTCTACTTTGGGAAAAGGTTTATAGTTACCCCCCGTTATACTATCGGCCCCACTTATACCCTACCGTTACAATAGTTGAAATATTTGCCCTTATTTTTGCTCACAAGACTGTGTGCACATGGCCAATAGCTTGGCCAGGCATCACTTGTATCATTAAAATGCCACATAAGAGGCCATGTAGCAATTTAATTAAATGACTCCTAAAATTAAAAGACCAAAATGACTAGCCACACCCCGTTATGTGTGTTTGTGTTCCATTTGGTGATTGGCGCTACGAGTAGCGATAGATATCTCGGTCTATGTTAATGTCATGATTGAGATATGATTGGTATACGTGTCGGTATTTGCATTATGATACATTGTTGGTGTACCCTTTCATGGTAATTGTGATATATATCTTGTTGCTTGTCTTATTGTTGGTATTGTGATATGTAATCTGTTGTTGGCATACCCGTCGTGATACTTGTGATATTGAACTTAGTTGTTGATACTTGATGTATGCATTGCACGCGTTCTGCACATTCACGATCGGCCGACACTCGATGATGATCCGATATTGTTGATCGAGTAAACCGATATTTGATAAACTCCTTACTTGAATGATTGTAAAGGCCGATGTACGAATCCATTCCCGAATCGTTGATTGTGGAAATCGATGTTTGATAAACTCTTTTACTCGAGTGATTGTGAGAAGGCCGAGCGTGCGAGGTTAAATTTCGGAATCGTTGATACGTGCATTACATACATTCCCTCATATTCACGATGCATGGTCGATACCGGTAATTATCCGGTATCATTGACGAGTGATTCTTTACTTGAGCGATCGTGAGAGGCCGATGGCTGATGATCTATGCCGGCATCATTGTTGCATGGCGGATTCCGATGTTATCCCGGAATCGTCGTTAGTGCATGAATTTCGCGAGTCCCCCAGGGTGGTGCCTATGAGACTCCCCCTGTGAGCAATTAACGGGCCCCGTCATTTCATTAGGCAAAGATCCGAGACGCGCCGGCACTAAGACTTCGCGAGCCACGCTAGGTCGTGCTACCGAGACGACGATATTTCCGTCCAGTACATGTGTATACACTCATGTTGCATGGCATTACATCTCATCCATTCCATTATTGCATGGCATTGCACCATTTGGCTTGATTGCGATTCATTGTGATTGTTCGCGATGATTGAATTTGACATGTTCATAGCAGCGTTCGGTGTACTTGGGTTTTTAGGCTTGACGTAGGTAACGACGGGACACTTGGTTGAAATCTTCTTATCTTATACTTATTGGATTCAGACCGCTTATTTTCCTTTTACCGTGTTATCTATGTGGCAGTGGTAGATGATGCCTACCAAGATCACATTGTACCGACCGCACTTCGCATTCTTTTACGAATGCGGTATCGAGTCGGATCTACCTCTCTTACTCGTGGTCGATCGACCTCACCTTCTCAACAGTTTTCTGGGGTGAGCACGGCGTCCGCGACCTCGGAGACTGTTACTATCGCTTATGTCTTACTTTTCATTCAATACATGGTTTGAGACTATTATATACCGTATTATTATTCGCACCTTAGTATTCGGACTAGTATGCTGCTTGTATGACCGGACCGGATATCGGGGTGAATTCGATTACTCGCACTTATCTACATTATGTTATATAGTGAGACTTATGTCATTTTATTTCTTCCACTATTATTTTATTGAGCGTGAATGTTCGTTGGGGTTTGCCTACGCGAGTGGAAAGGGTAGGTGCCGTACGACCTAGCCCAAATGGGTCGCGACACCCCAAATCTTTGCCAATGGGGGTTCTCACCGCACCATTCGTCGGGGGACCCGCCGGAGGTCCATGCACTAACAACAATTTCGAAAATATCATCGGATCCACTTGCAACAATGATGCGGAATCGATCATCGGACATCGGCCATCTCCCCATCACCAAGTAAAAGAGTTTTATCAAAATATCGCTTTCACTCAATCAACGATACCTAGATCATCACCGGGTATCGCCATGCATCATGAATGAATGAGAATACGTGCAATGCGTATATCAGCATCAACAATCGAGCTCGATATCCACCAAGTACCAACGATGGGGTACGCCGACGATGTCGATGGGTTTCACGTCGAAAACGGTCTGGAATTGATGCGGTTTATCGGCCGTCTCGCACAGTACTCGAAGCAAAGGTTTTATCAAATATCGGTTTCACTCAATCCAACGATACCGAATCATCCTGGTATCGGCCATTATCACCCCTTTTCGCCCCGCGCGATGAACACACACGTGTTTTAATTGTTTAAAGGATTTTTCATTTAAAGTGATCGTTTTGAATAGAGATTTATTTATTTATAGAGTCGCCACTTGGAATTGGATTTTGGTGTTCCAAGTCACCTTATTGAATCCCTAGTCAAAAGAAAATGACTTTTTATTTTTTGGTCTGCGAAAACAAAAAACTGGGTAAGAAATTTTGTTGATCGGGGAGAAGGTGTTAGGCATTCCCCGAATCCCGTGGTTCTAGCACGGTTGCTAATTTTATTGGCTTATACTTGGTTATAATTAATTCTTGGATAAAACGTGTTTTAATTGTTTAAACTTAGAAGCGTGTATGCACGTAAGGTCTTTCATTTATTATTAGAGTGTCAAGGAGTGGGGTGACCCACATGACTTTTCTTTAATTATATACATTTAACCAAGAAACGGATTTGTCCACATGGTTAACACAATTATTTAAGAGCGCTTAAATTTGCCTAGCGCTTTCATTTAAAATAACTATTGAATTACTGAGTCTTCAATAAAAAATAAAAAAAGAAATCTGATTTTTTATTTCATGTATACGCCAGCAACTCGAAATCAAATTACTACTCCGTCTACTGTTAGTTAAATGAAACAAAGGCATAAACAATAAAATATAGCCAGAAGTAATTATTCATTTGATAAAGTCATTCAACAATGATAAAATATTACTGTATAAAGGATAAACAAGAAAATATGACCAGATGGAAAAGAAAGCTACTTGCCTATGAGTCGCACCTACTGTGTATCAACCTAACCATTTCTAAACACCTCAAAAACACCAAAGCAACAAGTATAAAGGAAATAAACATTTTAGGTATAAAAAACATTCTATGGAGCTCTTTTTTTGGTGTTAATGGAGGTTTGGAGGTGAGTTTACATGGCTATTTTAATGGAGTTTTTGGGCTGGTTTCCATTAGAGCTTATGGGTTTTTAATGTGGTTAAAACGGGTGAGCTTAATGGTGTTTTATATGGTGATTTTGGCACGGTGAAGACAGTGGTTTCACAACCCCTATCTGAAAATACGGCTTGCATGGTTGACAGATCTGAAATTGGTTACTTTGACGTGAAACTACCGAGTAAGGAAGAGGATAGGCGCTGTGATTTCTTTTCCTGCTATTCTACTTTTTAGGAAGGAAACTGCAGCTAGTTGTTGTCTAGAATTTATAGGTGTAGTGTTCTTGTGGATGATTAATGTGTAGAGTCTCAACGTTAGGAAATTAGGGCTACTTTTCCTTTTTATAGTGTGTCTAATTTTGGTAAGTTTCCTTAAAATTCCTTCTAATACTAGAATATTCTTATTCCTAAAATAAATATGAGATGGATAAAGGGGATGAAATTTGTAAAATAACCAAAGTTATCATCGGTTCGATTTTCTTTTTCTTTTGATTAAATAAAAACGCCAAGATAAATTATTAATCATTTACTTTTAAATCAAAAAAATAAGAAACTTAAATCATTACACTAAGGAAAAATTTATTAGGTAATTAACTAAAAAAAACTAGATTAAAAGAAACCTTTTTTTGTTATTTTTCTTTCGTTAAAATACAAAACTTGTACTCTAAAAATAGTGAATATTTTTGTTCTTTTTTTTCTTCATAAATAAACCTACTAAATACAACAACAAGAATAGCCTGCTGTAACATTTCAAAATGGACCCATTTACACCTTAGGAACAAAATAGATCTTAACACGAGACCTTACCTTTATCTCAAACATAGAGAATTTTCCGAAAGATCTTCGGCTCAAGAGAAAACACAACGAGAAAGGTTAGATAAGCACAAACAAATAAAAAGCAAAATGTAAATGAAACTAAAAAAAGCGAATAAGTCAAAATAGAACGGAGTCCGAAAAAAGGAGCAAGATGCAGTACACGGATAAATAAGAATAATCGAAATACAAGAAACAACATATAGTAGCAAGCAACAAAGGACAATAGACTATAGATCGAAACAACGATTACCCTACTAGTCTTCTACCCTTAATGCGAGTCCTCCAAAACCCTCCTATCTAAGGTCATGTCCTATGCAGCCCGTGACCTCGCCATGTCCCCGTCTCAAAGACCTCTCCCCCCATGCTTTTCGGCCTACCTACCTCTTCCGAAACCATCCATAGCTAACCTCTCCTGCCCTCCGCCTTCCAGGGCACCGTGCCTCTCCTCCTCACATGCCCAAACCATCTCGACTCGCTTCGCCCATCTTTGTCCTCCACTGATGTTACTCCAACCTTATCCCTGATATCTTCATTCCTAATTCTATCTCGCCCGGTGTGCCCACACATCCATCGCAATATTCTCATTTCCGCAACTTTCATCTTTTGACGTGAGAGCTCTTATTTTGATCGCCCAACACTGCCCGTACAACAAGGTCGGTCTCACAACCACTTTGTAGAACCTGCCTTTAAGTTTTGGTGGAACCTTCTTATCACACAGCACTCCTGAAGCAAGCTTCCATTTCATTCACCCTGCGCCAATGTCCACCCTGCGCCAATAATAAATAAACCTACTAAATAAAATATATAATAAAATTGACACATTAAGACTAAATTAGAATAAATATTCAACTAAGGTGAAACCCCCCGGGGGGGGTAAAAAATAAACGTGTCTATGCCAGCACAAGAATGGAGAAATGTAAATCGTGTATCAACATAAACAATCATTTCAATATCACAAGTACCAACAAGGGATACCCAACAATGTATCAATATCCAATCCCAAAAAATTTAGGTAGCCAACAATCTATCAATATCCAATCCCAAAAAAAGGGGGTATGCAAAAAAATATACCCGCCTAAACCCAAAAATGGGTATGCCAATAATATATTCCAAATCAAGATGGATATCGGGGTCAAAAATCTCATCAACAACTCATGGCATCAACCCAAAAACACAAAAAAATAAAAACCAACACAACGGGCCCAATCAATCAATATACATTATTACCACTTCCTTAAACCCCTTTATTGGGCCACACGAATCTCCCTTAAAACCAAAATCTTTCATCACAACTTTTTTCACAATCGTTGGTACATTTTATCCTCCCTTTTATAGATTCACTATTAATGGCATAACACAAGTAATCACATATTACGAGAAATTTTCATCATTGGCACAAAATTAAGTTTCGTCCCATCCCCAATCACTAAATCCTTTTTTATTCAAAAGGGGAAAAAACACATCAAAAAACCTAAGGAATCTATAGGCCCGGGGAACAAACAAGTTACACAACAATATCATCCTAGGGTCCCATCCCAAATCTCCAATTTCCTACACGCTTCTCCGGTTTCCCCTTTTAATACAAAATAGGGGCCCAATCGGAAACCCAGAAGGGAAAAAATAACTTACCCAGCCAAAAAAAGGGGACGAACCCAAAATTTTTCCTTGTCTTTTGGTTCCCAAATAATCAAATTCTATCCTTTAATTCTTTTGAAGCCCTTAAAAAAATGATACCCATATTGGCTACTTTCTCTGGTCAAATTCCCAACCCCCTTTGTTTAGGAAAAATGGGCCCGAAGGGCAAAACGAAATTTTATGACCAAAATACCAAATTTAATACTAAAAGGCCAAAACCATTACTTTAATTATAAGAATACCAATTAATTCTCAAAATCACTTAAAAGTGAAAACCCCAAATTTGGGCCTAAAATCCCAATTTAATTCATGAAAATCAACTCTAGGGGTCGAAGATTAATGATTAACAAGCCTAGAAGGCTTTCCCAGCATTTTTCAACAACAATTTCATCATTGGACATCATCTAAGAATCAATTTCGTTTTTTAACCCCTTAAAGAAACCCCCAAAAAAACATCTTTGGGTTTAGTTATTAAAAGGGGAAATCATTTTAAAAATGACAATGGATAGATATAAGGTTAGGACACTTACCCTGGGGAAAAAAATGACTTTGCCTTAAGCGCCTCGAAGAGTGCTTCAACGAGTTTACAAGTTATGGGAAATTTCCCCAAGGGTTTAGGGGTTTTAAAATCAAAAGCGCCCGCTATAGCTCCCCTTTTCCCCCTTTAACGGTCGCCCCCCTATACGGTAGGGTTATAGCGTCCCACCCTTGCGGGGTCGGGATAATTCATTCTTCAAACTTGAAATTAAACCCTGAACCTTGAACCCCCCGACCCCCAAATATGCGGAATACAAAAATAGAATCCACTGCGGCCTCGAATTCCCATCGGGGATCTCTTGACCAAGTCCCTCCGATACCTCAAAATTAACTTTAACCCCAAATCCCAAAATGCCCCCATGCATTGGGAACAAAATTTGCCCAAAATTCTAAACAACCATCCGGCCTCTCGAAATCAACAAATTTGAAAAGATCCCTTTACTCTAAAATAAACTTTGAGTCAACTCATTTTTGCAAAAACCCAATTTTTTTAAAAAAATTCTAAAGACCACAACGATGTCTAGGAAGTATCCAACTATCTCTTTGAGTCAAAATAGTTCAATGAGACTCGGAAAGGGGCAAAGAGGGAAAAACAAATAAACACAAAAGACAAAACTGTTACCAAAAAATTAAATTTTTAAACCAAGACATAGTTTTGTCTTTCCAAATTTTTTCTCAAATTATTTCTTTAAATAATAAATTGCCTTTTGAAACTCAGGTTCCCAAAAATGTTTATGTCGCAACAAAAAGGAATCAACGAGCCTCGATGTCCTTTCTTTATAAAAACACAGGGAAAATGGGGAAACATTTATATAACCTTCCCAATAAATACTCACTAAGGGGTTATCCCTGCGTCTGGTTGCTTAAACCTACAATTATCTTTTTTCGATTGAATATTTGTCCAGACTTTAAACAAGTGCTTGGACATCTTAAATTCTTGGGGATTTTCATATATTCCCCTATAAGGACCTAAAGTGGGTTTGAACCCTCCTAAATCTCTCACTCTCTTGGATAGCAAAACTAATGAGATAATGTAATTTATCGCTTAAACGGTAGTATGTCTCTTCTAATGAACCCGGTCTTTGTGAAAACCTTGGAACAAGGCGTGCTTTGATCTTTTATTTCATTTTTCATTTCTTTTATAAAAAGACCCATTTATAACCAACGGGTTTAATCCCCTTTGGGTGTTTGGACTATAGGTCCAAAAATTTCCCTTTGCAAGTGAATTAAACTTTGATTTAATTCTTTCCCCCTTTGGTCAATCGCTCTTTTTTGACATTCTCCACGATCGAGGTTCAAGCCCTCCTATCTTGCATAATTCTTATTGAAACATTATTAAAGACATAATCCATCGGATTTCTAATCGATTAAAATTGTTTCCATCCAATTGGTTTATTGAAGTTCCCATTTTCGGGGTCTTGGCTTAAATCTCCCAACGATCATGGGATTGTCAAATCTTGAATTTTTTTGGATTCTTTCGGGTCTCGTTCATTTGTTTTTGTTTTCTAGGATTTCGATCCTTAAAACCCAAATGGTCTACCATGTTTCGGCATTTTGTATTCAATACCCACAATAGAGATGGTTCTACGGGGACATCAATCCAAGGGACTTTTTTGGGGGGGATATGTGATTTGTTAATTTTTTTTTCAAATGGAAATATTTTTGATTTGATATTTTAAAGGTGAATAATTTTTTGAACCTCTTGCTCATAAATAGGCATGTGGATCAAGATGAGACAATGATGGATTATTTACAAAATTTCTCTTTTGATTTCACTATTTTCCCCCCCTAATTTTGGGAAAAGTGTCTCATCAAATCGACAATCGCAAATCGAGCAGAACAAATCTCCCGTCAATGGCTCAAGGTAGCGACTTGGAGGTTGATTCAAACCCAACATATATTCCTAACCTTTTTTGGGGGACCCTTTTAAATACGATTGGGGGGCTCGAAAAATAAAAGGGAAAAAAAAATTTTTAGATGGGATATATTGGTTCGCCCAAATTAATTGAAACGGTGAAATTTAAGATAGTTTGTCATCGAGATGAACAAGTGTTGCTAAAAAAAAGTTGCCCCCTAGAAGTGGGCAACCTTTTTTTCATGAAGGTCTTGCATCAACAAAGACTTTTAATTGTTAAAGCCTTTTGAGTGGAAATGAGCTACAAGATTTAATTTTTTATCCCAATTGATAAACAATAATCATTAAATGCTTGGAATGAAAACTGAATTGTAAAAGGGAATGACTTGATCGAATCGAAAATCCCGTAATCAAATTTTTTTTTTTTCCCAATAATTTTGAAAACCCCGGTTGCGGGTTTACAATAGGCACACTAGACCATCAAGAAGCATCTTTAGGACCTAAAATATTTAAACGACCCATGGTGGGTGAATATATACCCCCATTTGCATTCCAAAAATGAGGGACTCAATCCCAACTTTTTTTGGTGATGGCCAAATAATTAACTTGCCGATAGCAAGCAAATAGGAAAATTCACCATTTGAAATAATTTTCGGTTCTTTAATGGATGCCCTTTGAATTTTCTATAATTCCCTTTTATTATAGATCCGGATGTACCCATCATGCCAAAGTAGAAAGTATTGGAATTATTAAAGCTGGTTTACAAAGAATGTGCCTTAATTTCACTAATATTTGTCCCCTATAAACGGGAAAATAAAGGGGAACCTATAACATATTTCGGCGAGACATTCTTGGTGATAAAAAGATATTAAACTTCATCTATCCATTATCTTAATATATATCCATTTTGGCAAAATTTTTTAAAACTCAATGTTCCCTTTTAGACTTGGAGAGAACATGACATCGTTTATAATGAGCTTTGTTGTTAGGCAAAATTGTGATGGTTTTGAGCCTTCATAAATTAGTACTAAAATATTGTAGTAACATTTATTTGCCCATGAGTAAATGAGAAAAAAATTTTTTTGTCTTTGAATATCCGTTGTAGGAATCAATTTAAAAAAATGTCTTCATAATTGGATTTTAATTCAAACTCATTTTTAGAGATATCAATATCTTCAAATGACATACATAAATAAGAGTAATAGTAAATATTACTACTATCAAATTTAAAAAACCCAAAAAGTTTAATATATAAACACCGAGAATGGCATAAAAAAGGGGAAAAACTAGATTGAGTACATGATCTTTTACTACTCGATAAAAATGAAAATAAACATAAAAACAAACTGACTAGTACTACGATTAAAGATTTTTGTTTGATTACTACACAAATTAGCAAAAACTAAAATTAATCAAATCAATCATCCTTAACAATTGATCCTCACCAATCGTGATCTATTTTTTCCTTTGGGTGCTCGAAAAAATCCCCACATAAAGTTAATAATTCAACTTGATCCTCGGAGATAAAATTAGCTTGAATTTTTTTCTTTCTTCAGTGATGCTTAATAAACCTCAAAAGTGTTTTTGGGGTACGCGGGGAGGGGACCTGTTCTCTTCCACCGCATCGAAAACATCTATTTTTAGCCACTTTTTTTCCCCCCTTTGCACTTCTCTCTTTCTTTTTTCCCCTTATGGCGGGATTTTTTTTTGATGAATAATTAACCACGGGGGAAAAATTTTTACCATGACCCCGCTTGGACCCGACCTTTCCGTCCGAGATGGGGGCGCACCCATTCACTTCGGGGGGGGTAGTTCAGGGGTCATTCTGTGATTCCATTAACAAATGTTATTTTGTTTAGCCCGAGAAGATGAAAATTAATTAATACCCTTTAAACGTTTCCCATATTGTTTCGGGGGGCCCTTCGGGCATAAAGGTGGAGAATGTTTTTCCAACATATCAAAATCATTAATTGTATCTCCAGAGTTTTAATTTGGTAGAAAAAACATGAAATTATATTTAATAATTATTTAAAATCTTGTAATCTTAGATGAATCCAATTGTACCCTGTTTCAGGTCCCCAGGTGGTCACCTTTTTTTAAATTATTCGACAAAAAGGGATCCTTGATGGGAGATCTTAATTTTTTTAAAATTTATCAAAATGATGATGGAATATCTTGCTTTAAATAAACATTGGGTGCCTTTTTTTTATCTTTTTTGGTGTCTCCCAAAACCCATTGCATCTAAATGTTTTTTGCATCCGCCCCTTTATAGGTGTTTTGGAAAAATTAAGTTTTCAAACTCAAGTTTTGTAAGATTAGCCATAATTTTAGAGGGAAAAAAACTTTCCTTAGTTTAAAAAAAACTTCTTGAGATGGTAGAACTTGTCATAACATGTTATAAAACTTTTAATTAAAAAAATAATAGAAACAAACTTAAATTTTAGGAAAAAGGAGATATTTATTTCACTTGTTGATAATCAAATGTAAGGCAAATAGAGACCCCTTTTGGTCATTTTAGTCTTTTTGGCATTTTTGCCCTTTTTTAAGTATTGATTAGCGTATTTTTGACCCGAGGGGGATCTTTCCCCAGTGTCTGAAAGGGTCGAGCAACTTTTATGAAATATGGCCTAAAGTAAAAAAATAATTGACCCGAAGTTGACTTTTTGGGGAAACAAACCTTTTTTCATAAATTCCTCAAAATTTTGAGAGGCCGGGGGTCGTTTATGACTTGGTGGATTTTAGGTTCCCAACACTCATTCTTTTGGGGCTTGGATTGGGAATAGGAAGAGGTATCGGGGTTGACTCGGTCACGAGACCTCCGTTGGGGAAATTCCCCCCAAAAGCGCGTTCAAAAATTTTTTTTTTGGGTTGGTATGTGGTTTGGGAGGCCTCGGGGGGGTTGGGGTTTTGTTTTAAACTTAAAAAAAACGAGGGGAAAATTGTCCTAGCGTTTGCATTAAGGCACCAACCTCCCGGGGGCCAGGGTTTTGGCT
>NC_081353.1:36831470-36842022 GCF_029784015.1 Lycium ferocissimum | reverse complement strand
TGGAGGAACAAGGGACAAGTGCGGTTTGCTCGTATCCTTAGGGAAGGCAATGCATTTGTTGATTTTTTTAACTAACTTGGTTTTTGATTTTGCGAGTGCAGTTCATTTTCATTCATTTTGCCGAGTTGCCACGGTGCAAAGAAGATTCTCAATAGTGATAAGATGATGATGCCTAACCGAAGCAAGATCTACGAGAAATAGAGAACGGACCGAATTCATATGCGACCGATCTCTATGCCAACAAGTGATGACACATGATTTAGTTTCACGGAAGTAAAGGTTCATGATAATGCTTGATCCGATTGTTGTAGTCCTGGTTGGATGACTAAGTTTATCCTTGTTAGTGTGTGGTATTAATTTAAATGTTCATCCTACTAACGGGATCTCTTAATTACCTAATCCACTCTACAAACATTCAACATAATGCAAGATTGGTCGGGGATATTAGACGACAAAAGGACAACAACCATGAGGAGCTTCATACCACACCCTCTTCTTGAAAGATTTTCGGTGAGATTAGATACCATAGCACCTGGTGAGAGCTTGAGGTATTTCGATAATGGCATCAATCCAAAGAAGGAGTGTTCTTGTTTGCGGATTTCTTCATTGTTACACTTAGCTGTTCAAACAAGGCTTAGACTTTACTTTCATTTCCTAGGATATAGTAGTATAGCTTTTTTCAGCTTTCTTTCATTTTGTTCTGTAAATATCTTTGATTATTTTTTAATAAAATCCAACAGCATCAGGTTGATTGGTTTTGCTTAAAAAAAAAAAAAAAAAGAAACAAAGAGATAGATAGACAGAGATGGATGTGGAAAAATAAGAGATTGACATAGATGGAGGCAGCAGAACATGTTTGAGCAGGGGTTCTATCTGGGAATGAGAAAAAGGAAAGAAATTTTGGTGAAAGACAAAAAGGTCCCTGCATTTAATGTATTGGCATAAAAAAAATTAGGGGCATTTTAGTGAAATAAAAAGTGGGTACATTTCTATCCTAAAACCTTTCATGTTGTACGTTAGCAAAACCCCATATGCATAATAGGTGTCTGCCCAACCGATTATAGCTTGGTGGTAAATAGAAATACTGTATACATCAGATCATATCTATCTATCTATATTATATTAAAAGCATGAACTCCATAACTTGAAAGTTAAATTACGTAAATATCCCCAACCGATTAATTAAAAGCTAAATTACTTAATTACCCTTATTAGAAAATTAGTTACCGAATTCATTTTTAAAAAACTGCCCAAAAAAAAAAAAGAAAAACAGTCGCAGACCCTTCATATTCCTTCATTAAGAATCACAACCTTTCAAACAACCATCTTTTTACGAAGGAAAGGAAAACCGCACTTTTCAAATAATATTTCCGGTACAAAGTTTTGATGGCGTATGCTGCTAGATTGGACAATTGATGTACCTGATAAATATCTTTCTTTTTCATGGTTTAATTCGGTGGTAGTGATTCACTGATCTGGATATTCAATCTAATTATTCCAACATGAGGAATATTGCACATTCAACGTGGCTTGTATATGTCCACTCTATTGTAGTGACCTGAAATACTAACGTTATGCAACGATAAGAAAGCATGGTTGAAGTATACTAATGCAGGCGAGTAACTTCATTGTCCCTGAAGGAAGGTCTCAGTTCAGAGGCGGCAGGTCTCGGATTTAAATTAATTAATAGGTTTAACTTTTAAGATTTAACATGTATTTATTTTAATGGGTTTAGATGAACCCGTAATCAAAGGCTATGTCCGCCCCTGCTCGGCGAGACTGACTTCATATTATAGTATAAGAGAATGGCAACAAAATTAGAGAAGATTTCAGCAGTTAAGCCATGCTCATTGCAAACCCGGGTCTATCTATATTATTCAAGGAGAAATAGAATCATTTTTACCGTTAAGAAACTTATATAATTTCCTTAAATATTGGATGTTCATCATTTTCAAATTGGTGATAACTACAACACACTGTTAATTGGATCACAAGTCGCGGCTCTGTAAAAGCAAATAGAAGGTTGAGGTCGCCATATTCTTCTAATGAAAGAGACGCAAAAATGGTTTTGCTCATGTCCTTGAAGATGACGGAGTGAAGGAAATTCAACGGCACCATCTGTTTAATTTTCCTTATATTGTCAAAAGGCTTCAAGTTTCTGAAGTCTTTTTTCATTACGTGTGGCATTTTGGCAATTACAGTCAAAACTACTTGGACAACCATTGATATCTCAAATTCATTCATGGACATAGGTCCTTCCTTCACGAGGAAAGAAAGTATTCTGCTTTACCCATGAATCCAAAGCCTAAATGTTCACAATGACCTGTTGAGCGAAAGTTGAAGGATAGATGAACAAACATCATTGAATTACTTGAAACTTAGTGTTCGTATGAGTTGGTTGGTCACATATATAACAAGGCATGAAGACGAGAAACAATCCCCACATTTGACAAAGAACGCATAAAGTATAAGACATTCTGATGATTTTACTTTTGCAAATTTATGAAGAAGACGTATCAAGTGATTGATTGCTCTTCTTTGCCTTTATACCTTGAAGAAAGTAGCGATAAAACAGGGTTCTACTTTCTAAACTTCCTCTTTAGTTTTCTACCCTTGAGAAGTTTAATTTATATAAAAACTATAGGGTAGAACAAGATCTCCTAATATATATTGCGTCTTCCATGCATGTTATGATTAGAAACAACTCACTATTAGAAACCAGAGGCGGACCTAGGATTTGAGCGCAACGGGGACACCATTATCTTTAGTACGCCAATTACTAGCAACAAAGTTAGGCGTGCGACTCTTAAACAACTTATCGATTACAATAGCCAAGTACAAACTTCAGTGTTATCAAATATAATTAATTTGGTACTAATATAGCAAAAGTACATCATCAACTCATACTTGAACTCGACGCGTTTTCATTTGAAAAATAAAAACAAACCTGACTTTTCAAGGCCTTAAGTTGATTGTACAAAATCCTAAATTTAAGAAAATGATAAGATTTTAGGGCTTAGTATAAGATAATACAACTTTTAATTAAATTAAATCTATTAAGTTATGTATTCCTCAATCCCTAGTAATTAAATACTATTATATACTTATATAATAAGTAATCTATATTAATCACTAAAAAAGAAGGGAGAGCTTTACAGTAAGAGAAGTCCAATTGTTGGCTTGAATTCGATTGCCGGAGAAATTAATGAATATCGACAATAGATTCGACAATGGGTGACGTTCCTAACGTAGTGATTTGTGAGAAAACTTGATAATGGAAGAAGGGGTTGAGAATGGAGAGAGCCAAAGGAGTTTTTTTTTTTTTTTTTGCTTATTACGTTGGGAAAAAATGAATGGGAAGTGGGAAAAGATCTTTTGGAATTTGGGGCTTTTGGGGGAAGGGATTTAATGAAAAAGTAAAATGGGAGGGGGACTAAATAAGAAAAAGATTAAAAAAATTAAAAATCTGCATTAAACGCAGGTTTGTACAACAATTTACTGCACAAATTTTAAAAAGAAAAAATAGTAGGAGCTGAGATTCGAACTCGGGTCACGACCAGGAGCATCAACGTAGGGGCGTTTGAGGGGGTCCTTTTAAAATATATGATAGTTTTTCAAGGTATATAAATATATGTATATAGGGTTTTTTCCGAAGTTACAGGGGACACGTGTCCCCCCACTCTTCAAGGTGGGTCCGCCCTTGTTAGAAACAGAGGCTTTTCCCACCAACAATCGGTGGCAAATTTGTGTTATAAAATATGATTTTTTTCCTCCTTATTTCCACTGAACCAGCTCACTAGAAAAACGCATGGTGGGAAACAGGTTCCCATTGAAACGTCGGGAAACTTTCTAATTTTTCCGTGTGAAAGCACTACTATTTTCTCGGTTTTCACTGATTCAATCAAATATTTGTGAGAATTGCCACTTAACGTCTTTCAGTAGAAAATTTCAGTGAAAAAATAGTGATTTTTTAGTAGTGACTAAGGTTATATTGTGTCTTGCATCAAATTACCAAGTTGCGTGGAAGAAATCAATTCTGCCTTTTAGTTAGTTCAATACTTAAGTGGGGAATGTCTCCTACTAATTAAATGTTGACAGGTCTTCTCATGCCACTCTTATTAATTGACAAGATAATTAAAGTAATAGAAACACGGGACTATCACCATTTAAAAAAATATAATCTTAAATTACGTATAATTTTCATGTGAATGTCAGTTATAATTGTAAATTTATATTCTAAGAATTTAAAGACAAAATCGTCAAGAATTATAAAGGAAATGTTAACATGTAGACTATTTTTCCAGTACGTAATATATACTCAAGGAATAAGGGTGATAGTAAATATAAATAGATTAATATTCCTTTAAAGTCACATGTTCGATTATATGCATTGATTTTTCACAACAAGAAGATATTTGATTTAACGCACTAATACTTCACAACGAGAAGCTGAACTTTATTCCTACAACATAAGGTGGTGTGGTAAAATAATTAAGGGACAATTCGGATGAGAGTGCATATTATATTGAACCCAATAACTAAAGTGATTAACTCCATCATTAACTCCATCCATTTTTTTTTTCATGTAATATTCATCATTGTAAATGAATTAAGAATTTTTTTGTATACTTATTTAAGATATTCTTTTGAATTTTCACTTAATTTATTCGAACATGTACTTTTAAAGCATGCATTGCGGTTAAAGTTTAATTGTTTTGAATACAAATATTATGTTAATAGTTATAAGATCAACGCACATGTCGGGTAACTAGTTATACTAAAAGTGGGAACACCTTAATTCAAAAGTACATTTTACATAACTAATCCTATAAAAATAAACATTGTTACCATTTTATCCTTAGAAAAAATATCATATTTTTCTTTTTTCTCACTTTTGGCATTTAACTCTAATATTTTTTTCATTTACTTGCTTAATTAATAACCACAACATCACCTAGCTCCTTATGTTATTATCTTAAACATCACCGTTTTTACTAATCAGTTACAGAAAAGGTAGGTTACACCTATTGCTTTCCCAATTAAATTTCATGCCTATCCCCTTCCCTTATTCCAATAAACTATCATGTCGTCATCACCTTTGGGTCTTTCTCTATATAATTCATATCTCTTTCTTTCCAAAACCATTAAAAATTCTGGTGTTTGATCAAGCTTTTTCATGAGGAAAGGTTATCAAAATTTGTGAGCCAGTTAACTTCATGGATAGATAAACTTATAGAGGCTCAACATCAGTTTAGTTCTGTCAATCTTGCTATCTTAGTACCTTGGAGACTGGAGTACTCCTAATTTAACGTTAGAACTTTCTTATACTTTGTATGCAGGATATTGGAGGTGTTTGGATTATCTGAAAAATGAGAACTTTTTGAATTTTTAATTTCCAAGTTCATCTCTCTTTCGCATTAATCTTTAATATAATTATTGAATACCTACCTCATTATTTTTCTTTAATTTTCTCCAATATGTTTTTTTATTGGTTTAGCTGTGTATATAAGCTGTTGTCTTTAAGTACTACATAGGTAAACTTTAAGAAAAAGAAAAAAAAACACTTTCTCATAGTGTTTCTTTTTTTTACTTTTGGGAAGTAGCGGTAATACATTAAACAATCAAATATTGACATGTTAACGAAAAATATAAGAATTCCACAACGCCTTATTCACTTCAATTAACGGTCGGTGATTCTTTTAAAGTGCAATGATTTATTATTTGAAATGGGTGCTAGATTGATCATTTGTTATTTAGGCTTGAGTTGGTATTTGAAATGGTGTATTGTATATGTAAGGGTATGGTCTAGCCCTCCTCTCCTTGTATCTGTTCAGTTCCAAGCTGGGTAGCTTTGTTGAGAAAAAAACGTCTAACATATTCCAACAGAGCAATCAAAACATCGAATATGAGATATACACCAAGAAATTTATCTATAAGAAAATATTAAGTAAGATCCGATCATTTCACATATGCAGTAGCAAGGCATCTAAGTGGCCGTGTTTCCATCAAACTTTTTGAGGTTCCGCGAGGTGTATTCGTCTTAAATAAAGGTTTGGAACCCAATTTTCGTCAAAGCCTGTGATGAGTGTGTATAAAAGGTCTTTCTTCTGAACCGCTTGAAAGCACCCGCCTAAAGGTAGACTATATGATCCCCTTTCACGAAGAAGTATGTATTTCAACGGAGAAAGTTACTTGATCGACCATGTTGATCGTCACGGTAAATTTGCACAATAATGCAACAATTTATCTCATTACACTATACCAACCTAACAAATTTTTAGTGGTTCAACTTTTAAGGTTAAGAGGATATATATTTAATTATCATTTGGCGTTTAATATCCAAGTCATTCAAATAGGCATATTGTTAAGCAATTTGAGCTTGTAATTTCCCCTTCAACTCATTAGACTTATGTTTTAATATTATCTATATTGTCTAGAAAAGTTTAATACTAATTGACATGAAATACACGTACAACGCACGTGTCCGTGAACTAGCATATATATACATGCATGAGGAACATTAGAGAACATTCTGAGCTTATCGGAGTGACGTAAGGTCGTTAAGTCTCCGAACAACATTAAATAACTACTAGTCATCTTAGCCTCAATAAGAACTCAAGAACATGGATACACATGATAAGATCTCAAGAACCAGAATAAACATGATGATTCAAGTAACATTTCATCAGGATGAAGAACATGGACATTTCTAACTATAAAGAGTAGAGTTATTATGTTGGGACGTTCGTTTATGTTTCGTTTAAGCGGATTCATGCAAAAAGAAGGAAAGGAATAGCCTTAACATGCCTCGAATAATGACTTCTGCACAGTCACAACGAAATCACCGTCTCCTACAAGCTTACTCTACAAGAACGATAATCATACTACTATCAAACAACATGAAGGCGAAGCGAATAAAAAACGAGCGACCAGCCCGTTATATAATAACTATAGGGTGTTTCACTACACCCTTCCTCCTTCCAAACTCCATAATAATAACACAACCACAAGGCAGCCAAAAAAAACAGAACAAACAGCCCACAATAAATTCGACAACCGGACTCACGGCTTCTGACCACCGTCCCGTGAGTCTATATGATAAACACATCAACAACGACCTCTTCTACGAAGTTAGGAAGATGATACATACCTTAAACAAGCTGGAACCAGCCCGCTCTAACCCGAGCTTTCAAGAAGCAAGAGACTAACTACGAGAGAGAACAATGAGAACTCGAGGTTTCGAAGGAGAATCGAAGAGGGAACTTAATTTGAACTTACCTTATGTTGCGGTCAGTTTTCTTCCTCATCATAACTTATCCCCAATGTTAAGTTGCTGGGACTTTTTGGTGAATAAAAGAAAGTATAATTTTCTCAAAGTGCAAGAAAGAATTTCCCAAAAAAGAAAGTGTTGCTGGATATATTTTTGTTGGGTTCGTTGCTACCTTAATGAATTTTGCTGGGACCTTGCTGCATATGGTAAGTCGCTGGATATATTCATAGAAGGTTTCAAAGCAACTTCTTCTAATGAAACATGGGCTCACTCTAATTATTACATTCCTAATGATACAACTTAATCCTAAAGAAATCCATCCTCTTCCATACGTGTGTTATAATGTACAGTCAGACCTCTCTGGCTCCCGCATATACAGCACCTCTCTATAGCAACCAACTTTTTTCGGAACCGATTTTTTACTTTAAACTTTACTTCTATAACAACATTTCACCTATAACAGCAACAACCAACTTTATAACAGTACGCTCTTTGTAAAATTACCCCCATATAATAGTTATCTTCTTTTTTTGGTAATATAATAATTAACCATGGGAAAAGGGTCAAATTTACCCTCCAAGTATGGTTTATAGTTTAAATTTGCCCTCCGTCAAAGTTTGGGATCAAGTTTGCCCTCCCCATTAGGATACTTGATAAATTTGCCCTTTATATAGATGAAAGTGTGACTTGGACTCCATAACACAAAAAAATAGCCACATCGAATCCACATGACTCCTAAACCTAATTCTCTTTTTAACCCGTAACCCGTAATCTGTTTCCCAATCCCAATTCACTTAACAGTATTTTGTTTTAGTTTTACTAATAATAAATTTGCAAATTCTACTAAAATGTAGCATTAAATGTTTCAATGAAAATACAAGCCATTAAAATTTATCTTAATTTTTCTTCTATTAAACATATACAAGCCATTAAAATGTTTGTATAACCAGTATTTATGTTTGTAATATAAATACTGCTCTCTTCATTTTTTTTATTTTAAATAATTGAATAGATAGGAGGATGAGGATTAAATCATTTTATTTAATAATTGTGGAGACGGGTTAAGAGAATTGGGATTGGAAAAAGGATTACGGGTTACGGGTTAAAAAGAGAATTGGGTTTGGGAGTCTACGTGGATCCGATGTGGCTATTTTTTTATGTTGTGGAGTCCAAGTCACACTTCCATCCATATAAGGGCAAATTTATCAAGTATCCTAACGGGGAGGGCAAATTTGATCCCAAACTTTGACGGAGGACATATTTAAACTATAAACCATACTTAGGGTAAATTTGTCCCTTATCCTAATTAACCATCTTTATAAAAATAGAATATTTCTGATTACCAATAAGAAGTGTAGAGATTTTGACCAAATATTTGATCATTTAGTACACTATTGCAACAAATAAAATATTATATGAATATATATATATATATATATATATATATATATATATATATATATATATATATATATATATATTAATCATTAAACGATTTTTCTTTGTTGTACAAAGTGTGATTATGCTTAGAATTTGACAATTAAAAATGAAAATTAGATTTTATGCATCTTTTTTGCCTATAACAGCGAAATATTATTTTAATGTCAATGCTGTTATAGGTGTATAATAGTCATTTTCTATAACAGCTGAAAAATTTCGGACCCAACGATGCTATTATAGAGAGGTTTGACTGTATATATATTAGTCATCCTCCTAACTTTATGATATGGTTCCATGTGTAAAGATATTCCCTAATACTTATCCAATTTAAGCTTACTTAACTCTCTTAATCTTCCACTAGATTTTGATATATAGCTAATCCTGACGGTTCGCTTTTTTGCGCTGGTTTAGGGCGCAAGAAGGCTATTACGAACTCGCGGACGCTCTTTCAGACTTTGTTTTAAAAGAGTCGCCACCTAATTTTTAGGAAATTAGGAAAACCGGTTTTGAAGGGTTTATTCAAATACAGTGACAAGACCTTCGTTGTGACACCTCGAAATTTTTCCGTACTTGAGTGACGAGTAGAACGATGAAGAGCTTGAGTATATGATGTGTTGTTAAGTCGGGAATGGCCAATCATGAATTTTGTGAAAATAATAAAGTTGCGAAAATTTTCCAGCCAGTGGTCGTATAGTGCACAATACGGCCCGTAAAGTGATTTACGGACCGTATAGTGCGATCGTCCAAGCTTGCCAAAGATCTCAACTTTCTGTTTTCTTAAGCTTAAATACGTGCATGGAGGACGGACCAATATTAAACGGAATACGGTCAGTATAGGTGCTTTACGACCACTGTTCATCCCGACAATAATTCATTAAAGATCAGATTTTGGGATTTTTAAAAGGACTTAAGCTCATTTCATTTCATTCTTCTTCAAGACACCTCAAGAGACTTCTAGAAAACTCTAATATTCCTCCACAAGAATTCAACAAAAATCAAAGGAAACATCAAGATCAACACCACCAATTGGTGAAATTAAGTGCAAGAACACATCAAGGGACCATCTAAGCCAAGAAATTCCAAAGAAGGTGGAACTAGGGTTTTGGCTAATTAGTATTTCAACTTAAGACTTGTTCAACCATCTTCCAAGGTAAGTTTCATGAACTTTACATGCTATTTGAAGTATTATTGAGCTAAGATTCATGGATTGTAGAAGAGTACAACAAATGGGTCATTAAATGGATGAATAATGTCATTAGTGATTAGTAGTGGATTGAATCGTGGAAATGAATATGTTGAGGATATAAATATGTTATAAATGACCTATAGATCATGAAATGAGCATTGGATACGAAAGAATACGACGATGGATTTTTAGTCATGATTATGGGAAATTGAAGTGAGATTATGAAATGCAAATATGATGAATGAATGACGATTGTTGTTAACGATATTGTGATGATTATTATGAATGTTGGGAGTTGATATGGAATATGAGAAAGTAGTATAAACAAAGGAAGCCTGTCCGATTTTCTTTGCTCAAGAAGTGTGTTCTTGTAATTGATTAGCTAATGACGATACGAACCCTCTTGAAGGTAAAGACGCAAGTATTGAAGGAGGACGAGCGCAATAGAATAGTTAAGCTGCAACAGACAACAGTTAATCCCTTTCCTTCTAAGGCACGAGTCCTATGGCATGAATTTCCTCTTTTTTACTATGAATGTTCCATCTCCAAGAAAGTTAAGAGTCTTCTCATGAATAGCTATACGAGATAAGAAATATAAGATGAATACGAAAATGATGATAGCAAGCTAAAGTCTAGAAATGCTATAGCCTATGATA
>NC_081353.1:36820434-36831370 GCF_029784015.1 Lycium ferocissimum | reverse complement strand
TTGCTCTTCCTCACACTTCATTCTGTGTTGTCTTCCTTTTCTGCAGTACACCATGATGAATCATTGTTAGCGGTGTTTTTGTTTGTTACGGAGAGCAAATATGTGGTGATTTCCGTTTTATGTCCTTTAAGATGTGAAGGGGATATAGATCATGTCATTTGTCTTTTAAGTTGTTTATGTAGATTGTGTGGCATACGTAGAACATCTAAAGATAATATTTGCCCAATTATTCTCTTATAGACAACAAGTTAGGAATATGATGTTGCACTCAGATTAGCAATACATGTAATCTGCTCACCAACTAAATCACTAGATGTTTATGATAACAAAAATAAAGACATTCGAGTGGTAAATCTGTGCCTATAGTAACTCTGTACCTGAAGAAAATTTCCAGGGTAACTCTTGTGCCTGAAGCATAAACCGATGTCTTCCATTACCATAATGTCAGCTGGCATGTGGGAAGATGCGTAAGAAAGATTTTACATGCAGAATTCAGCTGTCCTTTCTAACTTTTTCATAACCAAGCAGTTTCCCTCCAAGTTAAGAGCATATTTGAGCCTATGCAGGGTTTGGAACTTCTCATCTTGCGTTTTGGTTTTCTGCAGGCAATGAATTACTCAATTTGATGCTAAACTCAAGCTCAATAACTCGTTATCATGCATTGTCTGGATTTTTCGTTGTCTACCAGATGTTAAATCTGAGTCCAAGTGCAAACTTGACAAGATTGTGAGAGAGGAGTGAAGAGTTATGTTCCCAGTCATGGGAAGGCAACAGAGGAGCATATTGTTTCCGGGTGCTGTACATGGCATCACTGATTCAAGATTCTTTGTGTCTTAGTAAGCGCGAGATCATTATTTATCGGTGTAAAATTAAGCTGCCTATGCCAGGAAGGAAGCCAACTGCTTCCTTGCCCTCTTACCTTTCTTCCAAACGCCAGCCGGCCTAATTAATCGTGTGGTATAGAATATGTATCCTTTTCTGTAGAATATTACTTGTCCATTCTTCTTTCTTCATGTGATTAGTTGAATTGAATGATCTTGTGCAGTTACTGCCTTAAATGACTAATACCTTGGCGGCATGTCGCTTACGGTTGACGCACTAACTCTACTTTGCCTTCTCCTTGGGATCTTAATTCTTGCATAGTTTTCAACCAACTTAATACACGAAAAATAGATTTAAGCAAATTGCTGATTTATCTTCCAAATAGGTTACTGGACCATACTTGCATCCAAATTATAGCTATGAAAAATGATAATCCGCGCAAAAACATATACCTCTCAACATCGACCAATACTTTAATAGCTTATCTATACATTTTCGTGTTCATTGAATATATATATATATATATATATATGTAATTCTATATTAGCTTTTCTACTTCATTTTTGCTTTCTACTGTTTTCCTTATCTGAAAGTAGTACATATTTTGTATTTGATGTATCTATGTTGCGGAGGTATATTGAGGGTAAGTCCCACGTGTCAAAAGTTGAATTCGGTATAGCTTGATGAGAACTTGACCTACGAGGAGAAATAAGATTTGCTAATCTAGCGTACCTTATGTTACATCCCCCATTTTCGTACGTTAAGTTGCATCGTAAGTTAGTCGACATAAGCTCGAAGGACAAGATTATCTTTGAGGTTATAAGTGTTTATGTTGTGTTTAACAAGGGATAAGTAAGTGTCGTGAAAGTTGGAGGTTAAACGAATCGAAGAGTATAAGTTTCATCAATGTAATACCCCAGGCTTTTGGGCTATGGTTTGAACTGCTCGAGGTATGTAAGTAGACCCGAGGCCCAGAGAATTTTGGTCATATTCAAGTATGCAAATAAAGAGCTCATTGGATAAGAAGATAAAGTCCCGAAATGATTTCAGATTTAAAGTGTGACGACGATGGTTGAAAATAATATTTTGTGTATGCCAAAAGGGGCTATGGGCTAGTGCTATATCACATGGTCATGATAACGAGTATATGAAGTGTGTTAAAAATGATTATTGCATAAGTGAATTGAGATCAAGGAGATAATTCTGTGTGTGATTAGTGTTGACACCTGATTTTTGACCTCCCGTAATTTACTTTACTTACTCAGGGTCCTTGGATAATAAATAACATAATTTTGCACACCTGCAGAGATTTCTGAATAATTTTAAACAATTATTCAAGTTAACATTTCACTTCCGTAAATTAATAGGGGCACTTTCATAGCTTTATTAATCATTCAGAAATTTATCAGCATCTTATAGCATTTTACAGTATTTTCTATAATTCCCCCTGCAGCCAATGCAATTTCAAATAATTGTTCATTTAAGTCAGCAAAAATCAGAAAAGTTAGATGAGAGGCATCTTCATTTATTTTTATCCAGGGAACTTGAGTATTTAAAAAAATTCGCTACTTTTATCCCTCGAGCTTTGAATTATTGTTGTATAGGCATATTTGCGCCACTTGTGGCAAAATTATTTTTAATTATGATTTCTAGCCTAATTACTATTATTATGCATTAGGAACTGCCTCATGGTTAACCAACTCATGGTTCAATACAGCTGGGGTCAATTTTGCAAATTTCTAAATTTCGGAGGGCCTTAATTGAAATATCCAAGTCATGGACAGATTAATTAAGGACGTTGATGCAAATTAGCCTTAATTGGTTAAATTAAATATCGGAGTAAGGCCATGCTTGCAAATAATTGATTGCGAGGATATTAATGCAATTAATTACAATGATTGACCATAATTGCGATCTTTATTTACTGAAAGGACAATTTGAGGCTTTTTCTGCAAAAGTGGGTTTCAAAACTCTTTTTAGTTTTGTTACGTCTTCAATCGCCCTCGTTTTAATTATTTCCTTTTATGATTGCGTACTTTGAGTAACAACCCCTTTTTGGATTATTTATTTATTTTCCTTACGAGCGTAAATACATTTGATATGTGTGCATATGCGTGCGAAGTATACAAAAGGGGGCCAGATTTTGAAAAACAATATAGGGCCAGGTCCAGCCCACAAAGGGCTGACCCGGCCCAAACGACTTATAATACTCCCTCAATATATCGACTAAAATCAGAGGGGCCTTCATGTTATTTTAAAGGAGGGGCTAGGGTGAAACCCTAGCCACCTCCCTACTCCCTCACGCCTCTACCCCCTTCCCCCCCCCCAATCGAGTCAAATCGCCGATCATCGTGCTCCCACCGGTGGAGTGACGTCGTTGGGTAGTTGAAAGAGGATGGAGCATTTAAGGCTTCGTCCTTTTTCCTCTGGTTTTGCCTGATTTTTCATACAAACAACCCCTTAAGGTACGATTCACATTAAAAGTCTCTCATTTTGCTTCGTTTACAGTTGTAAGAAGTATTTGTGGCCATTGATTGGCATGAATCTTGAATCTGAACCACCCCTTTTGTGGTCTGGGCTTGAACTACGAAGTCCCACACCGATTGTTTTAGATTTTTGGGTGCATCCTGGGGTTTCTATAAATAAAAACCCCCTTTCACGATAAAGGAGGTCAGACTTTGAAAAGGGTTAAGAAATTGGAGATATAAAAACTCTCAAAGTTGGATATTTTTTTAGTTTTTCTTAAGGTTATTTCGATTTACTTGAAAACCTAGTCTAAAATCTTGGTTTCTATTTTATTTTGTTGCTAGGCTGGTGTTTGGAGAGGGGAGTTTCTTTCAAATCCACATTTGGTCTTGGCCGTGCCCAAAAAAGGTAATAATCTTTTTGTTTATTGCTTTCCCTTTAAATTCCTGTCAAATTTGCTTTCATTTGTTTATTTTTTGCATGGTTTGTTGTTAGTGATAAGTAGTTGTTTCCAGCATTGATTATTATGGCAATTTCTTAGCTTAACTTAGGTTTGGTGTGATAAATATAGACAGTAGATGAATGTTGTTGGTTTGATTAGGATCATGTTGTGGCATTTGTTTCAGTCTTATGGAATCTAATTATGCTGTAAAGATGGCCTAGTTTGATATGCTTTCATTTGTCTTGTTTTGAATGGTCTGTTGTTAGCACTGGATAATGTTTTGTTAGCTTTAGTTGTCATGGTAATTTCCTTGAATTAAAGTTTGGTGCTAGTGGGATAAATGTAGGCAGTAGGCAGTGTTGTTGTTTTGATTGAATCATGTCATGGTATTTGTTCTGCCTTAATAAAGTCCAATTATGTTGGCACAAGGAGTTTATTTCTGTATCATGGATGGGGTGCCTTTTTTGCTCAAACTTAGGATCAAAAATTGAATTAGTTTAGTTGAGATGTTGGCTGAGGTTTTGTTTGATAATGGTATGGATGAGCAACATAATAGGTTAAAAGGGGAAGGGAGTGGCTAGTTATTTTGCTTGAATGAAAGGAAAAAATGAAGTAAGCTTGTAGCTGATAATTGTGATCCTAGCCTGATCTTAGATAGGTTCATGACATCCTATTGGTGATACCATGACTGTGCAGTCCTATGTGGTCTACTTCCTAATCCTGATGAAACTTGTTAAGATTAAAATGGTCAGTAAGGGTACATGTTTTGGTCTAATGTTGGCATATGTTTATAGTATGAGTCCTATTTTGCTGCTGAAAAGGAAAGGGCCATGTGGGAAAAGAGAATTTGAAAGATGAATGTGATAGCTTCCCTGTCTCCCCTGTTTGTTTCTTTGTGAATTATGTGAGCCCCTTTTGTTCAAAATTTGATCATTTGCACCTAATGCTAGCCTCTTGTCTGGAAAATCCTATCTGTTTGCTCAAGCTATCTTCATCATATATGTTATTTATACCATGTTTTTGGTCTCTTGTGAGGGTGTAGATCTAAGAGATAAAATAAGACTGTCTTCATGTGATTTTGCAAGGGTGTGGCCATGTACTGTTCCATGATCACCTAGACTTGTCATTTCTTTCTGTCACACATTACCCTAAGGTGGTTTAGCTCAACCTCTAATCTGCAGCTTGTTCTTTAAGTTGTTGTATGCCTCCTATGTAAACCTCTATAGGATTCAGTGTCAAAACTAAGTCACTCTAAGTCTGCTTTTCACATAAAATGATATCCCATGTCCCCCCCCCCCCCCTTACTTGTTCATGCTTGCTGAGTAGAGACCCTCTCATCTCTTTAGAATATATATGTTTGGCCTAAGTGTAGTTTGCCTCCCCTTATGATTAGTATGACCTGCCTGCTTTCCTTCCTCTTTTCCTGAGTTTTGCTTCATATTTTTTCCCCCCAACTTGCTAGCTAAACTTGTATGAACTAGAGTTGAACACACACCTTGGCACTTCCTTTGATTGGCCTGGAACCTACACCTGTGCATGGCCTGCCCAAATTTCAAAACCCCACACCCCTTCCTTTTGCATTCCAACTTGCTTGCTCATGTTATTTGTATAAATGACTCATCTAGAATGGACCTGTATATGCATTTAGCCACCTACATAGCACCTTGCCAAGCCTCCCTCTTGCATTGGCCCAGGCTCAAATTAGTCAGTAAGTATGCCTTCTTGCTTAGATAAGGTGTCCATATAGGTTGATCACCATGTTTACTATGCCTGCATCCTATGTACACCTCTTGACTGAAACCAGCTTTTTCTTCTCCCTAAACTGCCACTACTTGAAGTATTTTTGGCATACCTGGCATACTTATTATTGCCTTGAGTGTGTGATCATCCATGTTCTGTGTGTCTCCAATGCCTCTGTCACCTGTCAACAAAAACATCCATGCCTCAAGACCGTTGAATGATTGTCTAGATTGTTTAAGTGTATGGTTTCCTTTTGGCAGGTTCATTATAAAGTCTTGCTTATCATATGCCTGTCTATCTCACCTTGTTTAATGTTTGTCCATGTTTGGCCAGATCTGTTTGTTTCTCTTTTTCTCTCTTTTCTTGTTCTTTTTGTTTTCTTTCCTTGCTTGGTGTTGACATCTATAGTCCCTCCCCTTTCTCTTACTATGACTGTTCCCTGCCCCTGCTTTCTTTGCTTGGCTACACCATTTTGTTTGCTTTTCCTCACCTAGTCATGTAGTCCTAGGTACCAACTTTGCCCACTTCTTGTACATTACTGTGGTCTGCACCTAACTATGTATTATAGATATAGAAATTAGCCCTGGTGACAGTTGTATGACTTGTACTGAGCTTATGACCATGCTGCATTCCTTTGTTGGTTCTGAACTCTTCTATTAAGACTTCTTGTTTGCCTGGTTTTGTTCTGAGGTCTTCTCTGCTGGGTAAAAAGGGTTTTATTTGGATCTTTGGTCCTTGATATGGAACTTTGCTTAGGCTCATTATGCCCCCCTATCCCTGTCCATGTATGTCTTGTCCAGATTGCCTTGCTAATGTGATTAACTGCTACTATTCCCACACATATGATTGGTCACAAACATCTTGTTTTAATCAAGCTTGATGTCGTTTGCTTGTGTGTACTAATTTGCCTAAGAATAGTGTCACGACCCAGTCCCGTAGGCCGTGACTAGTGCCCGAGCTGGGCACCCATACGCGCTCGTTACCCAGATTCGGCATAGAAACGACTCATACATTTATAAATATCAAACGTGGCTCCAAACCGACGCATACAAACATATATACCGCACAGAAGCCGGCAAGGCTGTCATGATATACATAGCATATCAAAGCATACATACACGCAGCCGACAAGGCCGCCACGGCGGATGGGCCGCCCAAACACAACTTACTCAACGCATCCGAACAAAACTGTACATAACCCACATCTATGTCTACGTACCTCTGTACGTAACAAATGTAGTCGAGCTGACGGACGGTGGTCCCGCCTGCATCGAATAAACATAAACATATACATCGGAAGAGTATATACCCAAAATATTGGCTCCCGAGAACAAAAGGAGCACTCCAACGGCAGATAGGTGTCCAGACGGGTGGATCACCGAACGTGCGTCCGTACTGGCCGGTATGAACGCCCCCCGCAGGGGGTCAAGTACGGAATATGTACCGAGTGGCGCAAAGCACGGAATACAGAAATCAAAGTCATAACCGTTAGGAGCAACCGAAAGTGAGCATATTAACCGAATACCCAAATGCCGACATCCGATATGCAAGTCATGCAACGAGTACGAACAAATATAATAATAAGAATGCCAAAATACTTACCGTAACACATCATAACATCACAACTTATCACGTGAGCTGACATTAACCGATGTGGGATTTGCCTAAACCAATATGGGATTTGCCTAAACCAATGTGGAATTTTGCCTCATCATTGGGTTTGCCCCACCACTGGGTTTGCCCCACCATTGGGTTTGCCCCACCACCGGCCCTGATACCAACAGATCATATTCCAGAATCCATACATATAACATTTAACGTAGCATATATACACAAAAGACCGAAAGTGGAATGCGTCAAGGACACATCATACTTCAGAATACCGCATAGTGCGCACAATAACGTAACCGGCCCGGACTTGGCGAAAAATATAACCACGTAATGCACGAACAAATACATAAAACATGTTCAAAGACTTAATGGGTTAATCAAAACGAACCGTCATTTATAAGCCAAAGCAATAGTCAAATCAGATTTTCTTCCGAATATCGCTCGGGAACACATATCAAACCGAACTTCAGAAATCCTAATTACGTACTAAAATCATGTGCATAAGATCATTATCATAAACTTAAAAGGTAGGTAAACTGATCGTACTTGAAATCAGGATAATACTCATATCATACCTCATGGAATCATTTTCGGCATATCGAAGCGATCCGGGCCGTCCAGAAAGTTACGTGACGTTCGTAGTTTTTAATCGTTTAGGAACAAAACCCTTTTAAACAAAACAAACTTTTATGCAACTTTTGAAACTTATTCATACAAAAGACATAAGGGCCAATATTTCATCATATCATGCATACGACGACCAAGAAACAAATAAGAATCACAGACATGGTCGGATCGCGAGAGTAGAATTTCCTCGAGGCTCTGTCATAGCCTATTTACGACTAAGGCATGCCAAAAGAAGGAAGCGGCCAAGTTTTTACATACCTCGTCTCGCTTCTCCAAGCTAATCCAAACTCCAACCTATGTCTCGGACTCCCCGAGGTCTACATAACATCAATAAATGCCAATGTCAACTATAAGTATTTAAGAGTTCATTTCCAAACTAACACATAATTCTACGAAAATTGGGTAGCATTTCAGTAAATAGACCAACCCCGAGAATTTAACTCGGCCAAATCAACAACACAACACCAACAACCAAACTAGCAACATCGATAATCAACCCAAAAAGCAATATAACATGAATAACCCTCTTTTACCTCATTTAACAACCTTCATTATATTCAATTCAACGGCTTATACATTCAAATACCAACCCGAACCCATATAAACAATATTCAAGAACATTATAAACAATTCACACAATATTTCCAACAATCCAATAAATACTCCAATTCACCCGAAATTGCCCCAAACCCGTCAACAACATCCATAACACATTCTCAACTTCCGAATCATAATTTGCACCAACAATTCACACTCTAACAATGTCATTCTCATAATTATACAATTCACATCAAATGCACAATAACCTCAAAATCAGCCCGCAACACTTACAATGTCAATTTGAGTCATTAAACTCTTATCGTCAACATAGAATTCACAACGACAACAATCAAATTCCAAATAGAATTAATTCATTCACATTTACACAAGGGTGGCCACATTCGGCCACCACCCCAACTTGCCATCTTTATGATTTTCATTCATTTCTCCACTCTACAACAATCAAAACATGCTAACTAGACTTTAGTTCATTGCTTCAACACAACACAACACACATACACTCACACTCGCCATGCACTACACACACAACCTCAACTCCAACATGCCGTATTTCATGATTTTCATCCATTTTAGCATACTACAACATGCATACAACCTTTATAACACATAAAACATGATTAATTCTTACCTTTCTTCTTCAACTTCACAAATAGGCTAGGGTTTGCAAGTGATGAAAACGACGGTCAGATGACCCGAATAACACTTCCACGTTACTTAGAGACCTCAAATTAGTGGATTTGCATCAACGAAATAATTTTGGGATGGCTTGTTTTGGACTTGGATTTTTAAGGCTTGGCCGAGAGCTCTGTTGTTCTTCAACTTCTTGCTCTTTTTTTTCTAAGTATGGTAATGTGGAGAAAGATGACTACTTGATCATCTTTTGTGCTTATATGTATGTTGTCCAAGTGTCCATGGCCACACACAATGGGCCGGGACCAATTAAAATTGGCCACAACATGTACGGGACCATCTACAAGGCCACACCCGCCAAGGCCAAGAAAATGCATGATTTCCAACTTTCCAATTTTTCCACTTTTGGTCCCAAATTTTCCTAATTGTTCCATGCCATCAAATTCATGTACAATTTAGGTCCTAAAATAAAATCGAAGGTCAAAAATCCCGACTTTGTATCTCGGAATGGTTTTGTCCCTAACGTATCATAGTTAAACCGGATTACCCCAATGTACGAAATACAGGATATAACAAATAGTCCTGCATGCTCCTTAATTGATTCTGAAAAGACTTGACCTCAAAATAGGCCTGATTGATTCTTCTTCTTGGGCTGATCTCACTTCAACTGTGTTGCCATATTATTAGTAACATTTGCTCTCCTCAAAACTTGCTATAAAATACTAACAATATTCTCATGTTGTGCCTCGGTTGGTCTGCTGAATCTTACCAAATCATTACATTCTATGTCTTGCTTACATTTCTTATTCCTGGACAGTGCTGTTGTTTTGTCATGTGTGAGCTTAGTTGATTTTGTTTAGTCTTAAAGCCTTATGCTCTCATCGTCTTCTCGGGGGGCTTCTCGCCTTTGAAACGAGTCGTGGTACGGGGTTTTTCCCAAGCCTTTCCTTGTTAGCCATGCCCGGGGTCTCTAGAAACCCCTTGGAATCTTGGCGACATCGGGCATGGGTTGTGGCAAGGACCCAAATTCCATACCATGTCAAGTCTCAAACTAATAAACCCCATTTTCAGGACTAGTATAGGTAAGCATAAAACATTATATGTTTTGTTTGATATGCATATATACATAAATATAGTTGATTATTATTATAGTGATAAGTTCAGTTATTATTATAGTGATAAGTTCAGCGATTATAAACTAACCGGTGTTTTCTCCCCCCCCCCCCCCCAACCCCTCTCTCCTATCACGTGATCGCTGTGTAAAAAACGCATTAATCATCCTTCGGGCCTAAGGCCCAAGTAGGGATACCACTTCAAAAAACCGTAGTCCGGGAAGAAAAAGATAGCGAGGCACGGTGGCGGCCCCCATGTGGTGAAAATGGCCAACTAGGGGCTTGGTACGTCCCTAGTCTAACTTAGTCTCTTTACATTTATTCAAAAACTTGTTCCCATTTTGCCACGTGCTTTCAGACAAAATGTATTCAAACTCATACTATAGTGAAAATCCTTATGATTGGAATTAGACGTCTTAGGACAACGATTCTTATGCCGTTTAGTCGACTTTAGGTCCCCGTATGAGATTTTTTTAAAAAAACCACGGACTCAACATAATTTCTTCCCTTTTATAACACACTACTAAAGTAAGGCTTTAAACTGCTTCCAAACAGATCGCCACAGATTTTCCAAGCTTAAACAAACGAATCACGTTTTATATGACTAAGTTATTTCACAAAGAATGAGTTTTATTAATTAAATTCTTACTCCAAACTGAAATTAAAAAAAAAACAGTTTTAATTAGACAGGTTTGACTATTGGCTTTAATCTATATGTGACCCATTTTTTGGCAATATATTGGGCTGATTTTAAGAAAAAAAAAAAAAAAAAACAAAAATCAGAGTTTGCTAGAACCATAAACCTCATTTCTAAAAAATAGGAACAAACAGAAGTTTTTTTAGCATGAACGCTGTGTTTGGCCCGAAGTTGGTCCAAATCAACCTCTATTTTCAGGAGGGATATACTTGTTAAAAAAAAAAATAT